>NC_051161.1:178649698-178668968 GCF_013339745.2 Dermacentor silvarum | reverse complement strand
ACTCGTTACAGGCAAAGAAGTTCGAGATTTCGTCGTTTAGGAGCCAAAGCACGTTCTATTCAACTCGTTACTGGCAATGAGCTGCATTTCTTCGTTAACACATACCTAGAAAAGATCCACAATTCTTTCTGATAAACCATTTGTAGTTCTGCGAACTCGTTACCCGAAAATCGCCAGATTTCAGATTGAATTACCTGGAGCCAGTGCTATTCTACTCGTTACAGGCAAAGAAGTTCGAGATTTCGTCGTTTAGGAGCCAAAGCACGTTCTATTCAACTCGTTACTGGCAATGAGCTGCATTTCTTCGTTAACACATACCTAGAAAAGATCCACAATTCTTTCTGATAAACCATTTGTAGTTCTGCGAACTCGTTACCCGAAAATCGCCAGATTTCAGATTGAATTACCTGGAGCCAGTGCTATTCTACTCGTTACAGGCAAAGAAGTTCGAGATTTCGTCGTTTAGGAGCCAAAGCACGTTCTATTCAACTCGTTACTGGCAATGAGCTGCATTTCTTCGTTAACACATACCTAGAAAAGATCCACAATTCTTTCTGATAAACCATTTGTAGTTCTGCGAACTCGTTACCCGAAAATCGCCAGATTTCAGATTGAATTACCTGGAGCCAGTGCTATTCTACTCGTTACAGGCAAAGAAGTTCGAGATTTCGTCGTTTAGGAGCCAAAGCACGTTCTATTCAACTCGTTACTGGCAATGAGCTGCATTTCTTCGTTAACACATACCTAGAAAAGATCCACAATTCTTTCTGATAAACCATTTGTAGTTCTGCGAACTCGTTACCCGAAAATCGCCAGATTTCAGATTGAATTACCTGGAGCCAGTGCTATTCTACTCGTTACAGGCAAAGAAGTTCGAGATTTCGTCGTTTAGGAGCCAAAGCACGTTCTATTCAACTCGTTACTGGCAATGAGCTGCATTTCTTCGTTAACACATACCTAGAAAAGATCCACAATTCTTTCTGATAAACCATTTGTAGTTCTGCGAACTCGTTACCCGAAAATCGCCAGATTTCAGATTGAATTACCTGGAGCCAGTGCTATTCTACTCGTTACAGGCAAAGAAGTTCGAGATTTCGTCGTTTAGGAGCCAAAGCACGTTCTATTCAACTCGTTACTGGCAATGAGCTGCATTTCTTCGTTAACACATACCTAGAAAAGATCCACAATTCTTTCTGATAAACCATTTGTAGTTCTGCGAACTCGTTACCCGAAAATCGCCAGATTTCAGATTGAATTACCTGGAGCCAGTGCTATTCTACTCGTTACAGGCAAAGAAGTTCGAGATTTCGTCGTTTAGGAGCCAAAGCACGTTCTATTCAACTCGTTACTGGCAATGAGCTGCATTTCTTCGTTAACACATACCTAGAAAAGATCCACAATTCTTTCTGATAAACCATTTGTAGTTCTGCGAACTCGTTACCCGAAAATCGCCAGATTTCAGATTGAATTACCTGGAGCCAGTGCTATTCTACTCGTTACAGGCAAAGAAGTTCGAGATTTCGTCGTTTAGGAGCCAAAGCACGTTCTATTCAACTCGTTACTGGCAATGAGCTGCATTTCTTCGTTAACACATACCTAGAAAAGATCCACAATTCTTTCTGATAAACCATTTGTAGTTCTGCGAACTCGTTACCCGAAAATCGCCAGATTTCAGATTGAATTACCTGGAGCCAGTGCTATTCTACTCGTTACAGGCAAAGAAGTTCGAGATTTCGTCGTTTAGGAGCCAAAGCACGTTCTATTCAACTCGTTACTGGCAATGAGCTGCATTTCTTCGTTAACACATACCTAGAAAAGATCCACAATTCTTTCTGATAAACCATTTGTAGTTCTGCGAACTCGTTACCCGAAAATCGCCAGATTTCAGATTGAATTACCTGGAGCCAGTGCTATTCTACTCGTTACAGGCAAAGAAGTTCGAGATTTCGTCGTTTAGGAGCCAAAGCACGTTCTATTCAACTCGTTACTGGCAATGAGCTGCATTTCTTCGTTAACACATACCTAGAAAAGATCCACAATTCTTTCTGATAAACCATTTGTAGTTCTGCGAACTCGTTACCCGAAAATCGCCAGATTTCAGATTGAATTACCTGGAGCCAGTGCTATTCTACTCGTTACAGGCAAAGAAGTTCGAGATTTCGTCGTTTAGGAGCCAAAGCACGTTCTATTCAACTCGTTACTGGCAATGAGCTGCATTTCTTCGTTAACACATACCTAGAAAAGATCCACAATTCTTTCTGATAAACCATTTGTAGTTCTGCGAACTCGTTACCCGAAAATCGCCAGATTTCAGATTGAATTACCTGGAGCCAGTGCTATTCTACTCGTTACAGGCAAAGAAGTTCGAGATTTCGTCGTTTAGGAGCCAAAGCACGTTCTATTCAACTCGTTACTGGCAATGAGCTGCATTTCTTCGTTAACACATACCTAGAAAAGATCCACAATTCTTTCTGATAAACCATTTGTAGTTCTGCGAACTCGTTACCCGAAAATCGCCAGATTTCAGATTGAATTACCTGGAGCCAGTGCTATTCTACTCGTTACAGGCAAAGAAGTTCGAGATTTCGTCGTTTAGGAGCCAAAGCACGTTCTATTCAACTCGTTACTGGCAATGAGCTGCATTTCTTCGTTAACACATACCTAGAAAAGATCCACAATTCTTTCTGATAAACCATTTGTAGTTCTGCGAACTCGTTACCCGAAAATCGCCAGATTTCAGATTGAATTACCTGGAGCCAGTGCTATTCTACTCGTTACAGGCAAAGAAGTTCGAGATTTCGTCGTTTAGGAGCCAAAGCACGTTCTATTCAACTCGTTACTGGCAATGAGCTGCATTTCTTCGTTAACACATACCTAGAAAAGATCCACAATTCTTTCTGATAAACCATTTGTAGTTCTGCGAACTCGTTACCCGAAAATCGCCAGATTTCAGATTGAATTACCTGGAGCCAGTGCTATTCTACTCGTTACAGGCAAAGAAGTTCGAGATTTCGTCGTTTAGGAGCCAAAGCACGTTCTATTCAACTCGTTACTGGCAATGAGCTGCATTTCTTCGTTAACACATACCTAGAAAAGATCCACAATTCTTTCTGATAAACCATTTGTAGTTCTGCGAACTCGTTACCCGAAAATCGCCAGATTTCAGATTGAATTACCTGGAGCCAGTGCTATTCTACTCGTTACAGGCAAAGAAGTTCGAGATTTCGTCGTTTAGGAGCCAAAGCACGTTCTATTCAACTCGTTACTGGCAATGAGCTGCATTTCTTCGTTAACACATACCTAGAAAAGATCCACAATTCTTTCTGATAAACCATTTGTAGTTCTGCGAACTCGTTACCCGAAAATCGCCAGATTTCAGATTGAATTACCTGGAGCCAGTGCTATTCTACTCGTTACAGGCAAAGAAGTTCGAGATTTCGTCGTTTAGGAGCCAAAGCACGTTCTATTCAACTCGTTACTGGCAATGAGCTGCATTTCTTCGTTAACACATACCTAGAAAAGATCCACAATTCTTTCTGATAAACCATTTGTAGTTCTGCGAACTCGTTACCCGAAAATCGCCAGATTTCAGATTGAATTACCTGGAGCCAGTGCTATTCTACTCGTTACAGGCAAAGAAGTTCGAGATTTCGTCGTTTAGGAGCCAAAGCACGTTCTATTCAACTCGTTACTGGCAATGAGCTGCATTTCTTCGTTAACACATACCTAGAAAAGATCCACAATTCTTTCTGATAAACCATTTGTAGTTCTGCGAACTCGTTACCCGAAAATCGCCAGATTTCAGATTGAATTACCTGGAGCCAGTGCTATTCTACTCGTTACAGGCAAAGAAGTTCGAGATTTCGTCGTTTAGGAGCCAAAGCACGTTCTATTCAACTCGTTACTGGCAATGAGCTGCATTTCTTCGTTAACACATACCTAGAAAAGATCCACAATTCTTTCTGATAAACCATTTGTAGTTCTGCGAACTCGTTACCCGAAAATCGCCAGATTTCAGATTGAATTACCTGGAGCCAGTGCTATTCTACTCGTTACAGGCAAAGAAGTTCGAGATTTCGTCGTTTAGGAGCCAAAGCACGTTCTATTCAACTCGTTACTGGCAATGAGCTGCATTTCTTCGTTAACACATACCTAGAAAAGATCCACAATTCTTTCTGATAAACCATTTGTAGTTCTGCGAACTCGTTACCCGAAAATCGCCAGATTTCAGATTGAATTACCTGGAGCCAGTGCTATTCTACTCGTTACAGGCAAAGAAGTTCGAGATTTCGTCGTTTAGGAGCCAAAGCACGTTCTATTCAACTCGTTACTGGCAATGAGCTGCATTTCTTCGTTAACACATACCTAGAAAAGATCCACAATTCTTTCTGATAAACCATTTGTAGTTCTGCGAACTCGTTACCCGAAAATCGCCAGATTTCAGATTGAATTACCTGGAGCCAGTGCTATTCTACTCGTTACAGGCAAAGAAGTTCGAGATTTCGTCGTTTAGGAGCCAAAGCACGTTCTATTCAACTCGTTACTGGCAATGAGCTGCATTTCTTCGTTAACACATACCTAGAAAAGATCCACAATTCTTTCTGATAAACCATTTGTAGTTCTGCGAACTCGTTACCCGAAAATCGCCAGATTTCAGATTGAATTACCTGGAGCCAGTGCTATTCTACTCGTTACAGGCAAAGAAGTTCGAGATTTCGTCGTTTAGGAGCCAAAGCACGTTCTATTCAACTCGTTACTGGCAATGAGCTGCATTTCTTCGTTAACACATACCTAGAAAAGATCCACAATTCTTTCTGATAAACCATTTGTAGTTCTGCGAACTCGTTACCCGAAAATCGCCAGATTTCAGATTGAATTACCTGGAGCCAGTGCTATTCTACTCGTTACAGGCAAAGAAGTTCGAGATTTCGTCGTTTAGGAGCCAAAGCACGTTCTATTCAACTCGTTACTGGCAATGAGCTGCATTTCTTCGTTAACACATACCTAGAAAAGATCCACAATTCTTTCTGATAAACCATTTGTAGTTCTGCGAACTCGTTACCCGAAAATCGCCAGATTTCAGATTGAATTACCTGGAGCCAGTGCTATTCTACTCGTTACAGGCAAAGAAGTTCGAGATTTCGTCGTTTAGGAGCCAAAGCACGTTCTATTCAACTCGTTACTGGCAATGAGCTGCATTTCTTCGTTAACACATACCTAGAAAAGATCCACAATTCTTTCTGATAAACCATTTGTAGTTCTGCGAACTCGTTACCCGAAAATCGCCAGATTTCAGATTGAATTACCTGGAGCCAGTGCTATTCTACTCGTTACAGGCAAAGAAGTTCGAGATTTCGTCGTTTAGGAGCCAAAGCACGTTCTATTCAACTCGTTACTGGCAATGAGCTGCATTTCTTCGTTAACACATACCTAGAAAAGATCCACAATTCTTTCTGATAAACCATTTGTAGTTCTGCGAACTCGTTACCCGAAAATCGCCAGATTTCAGATTGAATTACCTGGAGCCAGTGCTATTCTACTCGTTACAGGCAAAGAAGTTCGAGATTTCGTCGTTTAGGAGCCAAAGCACGTTCTATTCAACTCGTTACTGGCAATGAGCTGCATTTCTTCGTTAACACATACCTAGAAAAGATCCACAATTCTTTCTGATAAACCATTTGTAGTTCTGCGAACTCGTTACCCGAAAATCGCCAGATTTCAGATTGAATTACCTGGAGCCAGTGCTATTCTACTCGTTACAGGCAAAGAAGTTCGAGATTTCGTCGTTTAGGAGCCAAAGCACGTTCTATTCAACTCGTTACTGGCAATGAGCTGCATTTCTTCGTTAACACATACCTAGAAAAGATCCACAATTCTTTCTGATAAACCATTTGTAGTTCTGCGAACTCGTTACCCGAAAATCGCCAGATTTCAGATTGAATTACCTGGAGCCAGTGCTATTCTACTCGTTACAGGCAAAGAAGTTCGAGATTTCGTCGTTTAGGAGCCAAAGCACGTTCTATTCAACTCGTTACTGGCAATGAGCTGCATTTCTTCGTTAACACATACCTAGAAAAGATCCACAATTCTTTCTGATAAACCATTTGTAGTTCTGCGAACTCGTTACCCGAAAATCGCCAGATTTCAGATTGAATTACCTGGAGCCAGTGCTATTCTACTCGTTACAGGCAAAGAAGTTCGAGATTTCGTCGTTTAGGAGCCAAAGCACGTTCTATTCAACTCGTTACTGGCAATGAGCTGCATTTCTTCGTTAACACATACCTAGAAAAGATCCACAATTCTTTCTGATAAACCATTTGTAGTTCTGCGAACTCGTTACCCGAAAATCGCCAGATTTCAGATTGAATTACCTGGAGCCAGTGCTATTCTACTCGTTACAGGCAAAGAAGTTCGAGATTTCGTCGTTTAGGAGCCAAAGCACGTTCTATTCAACTCGTTACTGGCAATGAGCTGCATTTCTTCGTTAACACATACCTAGAAAAGATCCACAATTCTTTCTGATAAACCATTTGTAGTTCTGCGAACTCGTTACCCGAAAATCGCCAGATTTCAGATTGAATTACCTGGAGCCAGTGCTATTCTACTCGTTACAGGCAAAGAAGTTCGAGATTTCGTCGTTTAGGAGCCAAAGCACGTTCTATTCAACTCGTTACTGGCAATGAGCTGCATTTCTTCGTTAACACATACCTAGAAAAGATCCACAATTCTTTCTGATAAACCATTTGTAGTTCTGCGAACTCGTTACCCGAAAATCGCCAGATTTCAGATTGAATTACCTGGAGCCAGTGCTATTCTACTCGTTACAGGCAAAGAAGTTCGAGATTTCGTCGTTTAGGAGCCAAAGCACGTTCTATTCAACTCGTTACTGGCAATGAGCTGCATTTCTTCGTTAACACATACCTAGAAAAGATCCACAATTCTTTCTGATAAACCATTTGTAGTTCTGCGAACTCGTTACCCGAAAATCGCCAGATTTCAGATTGAATTACCTGGAGCCAGTGCTATTCTACTCGTTACAGGCAAAGAAGTTCGAGATTTCGTCGTTTAGGAGCCAAAGCACGTTCTATTCAACTCGTTACTGGCAATGAGCTGCATTTCTTCGTTAACACATACCTAGAAAAGATCCACAATTCTTTCTGATAAACCATTTGTAGTTCTGCGAACTCGTTACCCGAAAATCGCCAGATTTCAGATTGAATTACCTGGAGCCAGTGCTATTCTACTCGTTACAGGCAAAGAAGTTCGAGATTTCGTCGTTTAGGAGCCAAAGCACGTTCTATTCAACTCGTTACTGGCAATGAGCTGCATTTCTTCGTTAACACATACCTAGAAAAGATCCACAATTCTTTCTGATAAACCATTTGTAGTTCTGCGAACTCGTTACCCGAAAATCGCCAGATTTCAGATTGAATTACCTGGAGCCAGTGCTATTCTACTCGTTACAGGCAAAGAAGTTCGAGATTTCGTCGTTTAGGAGCCAAAGCACGTTCTATTCAACTCGTTACTGGCAATGAGCTGCATTTCTTCGTTAACACATACCTAGAAAAGATCCACAATTCTTTCTGATAAACCATTTGTAGTTCTGCGAACTCGTTACCCGAAAATCGCCAGATTTCAGATTGAATTACCTGGAGCCAGTGCTATTCTACTCGTTACAGGCAAAGAAGTTCGAGATTTCGTCGTTTAGGAGCCAAAGCACGTTCTATTCAACTCGTTACTGGCAATGAGCTGCATTTCTTCGTTAACACATACCTAGAAAAGATCCACAATTCTTTCTGATAAACCATTTGTAGTTCTGCGAACTCGTTACCCGAAAATCGCCAGATTTCAGATTGAATTACCTGGAGCCAGTGCTATTCTACTCGTTACAGGCAAAGAAGTTCGAGATTTCGTCGTTTAGGAGCCAAAGCACGTTCTATTCAACTCGTTACTGGCAATGAGCTGCATTTCTTCGTTAACACATACCTAGAAAAGATCCACAATTCTTTCTGATAAACCATTTGTAGTTCTGCGAACTCGTTACCCGAAAATCGCCAGATTTCAGATTGAATTACCTGGAGCCAGTGCTATTCTACTCGTTACAGGCAAAGAAGTTCGAGATTTCGTCGTTTAGGAGCCAAAGCACGTTCTATTCAACTCGTTACTGGCAATGAGCTGCATTTCTTCGTTAACACATACCTAGAAAAGATCCACAATTCTTTCTGATAAACCATTTGTAGTTCTGCGAACTCGTTACCCGAAAATCGCCAGATTTCAGATTGAATTACCTGGAGCCAGTGCTATTCTACTCGTTACAGGCAAAGAAGTTCGAGATTTCGTCGTTTAGGAGCCAAAGCACGTTCTATTCAACTCGTTACTGGCAATGAGCTGCATTTCTTCGTTAACACATACCTAGAAAAGATCCACAATTCTTTCTGATAAACCATTTGTAGTTCTGCGAACTCGTTACCCGAAAATCGCCAGATTTCAGATTGAATTACCTGGAGCCAGTGCTATTCTACTCGTTACAGGCAAAGAAGTTCGAGATTTCGTCGTTTAGGAGCCAAAGCACGTTCTATTCAACTCGTTACTGGCAATGAGCTGCATTTCTTCGTTAACACATACCTAGAAAAGATCCACAATTCTTTCTGATAAACCATTTGTAGTTCTGCGAACTCGTTACCCGAAAATCGCCAGATTTCAGATTGAATTACCTGGAGCCAGTGCTATTCTACTCGTTACAGGCAAAGAAGTTCGAGATTTCGTCGTTTAGGAGCCAAAGCACGTTCTATTCAACTCGTTACTGGCAATGAGCTGCATTTCTTCGTTAACACATACCTAGAAAAGATCCACAATTCTTTCTGATAAACCATTTGTAGTTCTGCGAACTCGTTACCCGAAAATCGCCAGATTTCAGATTGAATTACCTGGAGCCAGTGCTATTCTACTCGTTACAGGCAAAGAAGTTCGAGATTTCGTCGTTTAGGAGCCAAAGCACGTTCTATTCAACTCGTTACTGGCAATGAGCTGCATTTCTTCGTTAACACATACCTAGAAAAGATCCACAATTCTTTCTGATAAACCATTTGTAGTTCTGCGAACTCGTTACCCGAAAATCGCCAGATTTCAGATTGAATTACCTGGAGCCAGTGCTATTCTACTCGTTACAGGCAAAGAAGTTCGAGATTTCGTCGTTTAGGAGCCAAAGCACGTTCTATTCAACTCGTTACTGGCAATGAGCTGCATTTCTTCGTTAACACATACCTAGAAAAGATCCACAATTCTTTCTGATAAACCATTTGTAGTTCTGCGAACTCGTTACCCGAAAATCGCCAGATTTCAGATTGAATTACCTGGAGCCAGTGCTATTCTACTCGTTACAGGCAAAGAAGTTCGAGATTTCGTCGTTTAGGAGCCAAAGCACGTTCTATTCAACTCGTTACTGGCAATGAGCTGCATTTCTTCGTTAACACATACCTAGAAAAGATCCACAATTCTTTCTGATAAACCATTTGTAGTTCTGCGAACTCGTTACCCGAAAATCGCCAGATTTCAGATTGAATTACCTGGAGCCAGTGCTATTCTACTCGTTACAGGCAAAGAAGTTCGAGATTTCGTCGTTTAGGAGCCAAAGCACGTTCTATTCAACTCGTTACTGGCAATGAGCTGCATTTCTTCGTTAACACATACCTAGAAAAGATCCACAATTCTTTCTGATAAACCATTTGTAGTTCTGCGAACTCGTTACCCGAAAATCGCCAGATTTCAGATTGAATTACCTGGAGCCAGTGCTATTCTACTCGTTACAGGCAAAGAAGTTCGAGATTTCGTCGTTTAGGAGCCAAAGCACGTTCTATTCAACTCGTTACTGGCAATGAGCTGCATTTCTTCGTTAACACATACCTAGAAAAGATCCACAATTCTTTCTGATAAACCATTTGTAGTTCTGCGAACTCGTTACCCGAAAATCGCCAGATTTCAGATTGAATTACCTGGAGCCAGTGCTATTCTACTCGTTACAGGCAAAGAAGTTCGAGATTTCGTCGTTTAGGAGCCAAAGCACGTTCTATTCAACTCGTTACTGGCAATGAGCTGCATTTCTTCGTTAACACATACCTAGAAAAGATCCACAATTCTTTCTGATAAACCATTTGTAGTTCTGCGAACTCGTTACCCGAAAATCGCCAGATTTCAGATTGAATTACCTGGAGCCAGTGCTATTCTACTCGTTACAGGCAAAGAAGTTCGAGATTTCGTCGTTTAGGAGCCAAAGCACGTTCTATTCAACTCGTTACTGGCAATGAGCTGCATTTCTTCGTTAACACATACCTAGAAAAGATCCACAATTCTTTCTGATAAACCATTTGTAGTTCTGCGAACTCGTTACCCGAAAATCGCCAGATTTCAGATTGAATTACCTGGAGCCAGTGCTATTCTACTCGTTACAGGCAAAGAAGTTCGAGATTTCGTCGTTTAGGAGCCAAAGCACGTTCTATTCAACTCGTTACTGGCAATGAGCTGCATTTCTTCGTTAACACATACCTAGAAAAGATCCACAATTCTTTCTGATAAACCATTTGTAGTTCTGCGAACTCGTTACCCGAAAATCGCCAGATTTCAGATTGAATTACCTGGAGCCAGTGCTATTCTACTCGTTACAGGCAAAGAAGTTCGAGATTTCGTCGTTTAGGAGCCAAAGCACGTTCTATTCAACTCGTTACTGGCAATGAGCTGCATTTCTTCGTTAACACATACCTAGAAAAGATCCACAATTCTTTCTGATAAACCATTTGTAGTTCTGCGAACTCGTTACCCGAAAATCGCCAGATTTCAGATTGAATTACCTGGAGCCAGTGCTATTCTACTCGTTACAGGCAAAGAAGTTCGAGATTTCGTCGTTTAGGAGCCAAAGCACGTTCTATTCAACTCGTTACTGGCAATGAGCTGCATTTCTTCGTTAACACATACCTAGAAAAGATCCACAATTCTTTCTGATAAACCATTTGTAGTTCTGCGAACTCGTTACCCGAAAATCGCCAGATTTCAGATTGAATTACCTGGAGCCAGTGCTATTCTACTCGTTACAGGCAAAGAAGTTCGAGATTTCGTCGTTTAGGAGCCAAAGCACGTTCTATTCAACTCGTTACTGGCAATGAGCTGCATTTCTTCGTTAACACATACCTAGAAAAGATCCACAATTCTTTCTGATAAACCATTTGTAGTTCTGCGAACTCGTTACCCGAAAATCGCCAGATTTCAGATTGAATTACCTGGAGCCAGTGCTATTCTACTCGTTACAGGCAAAGAAGTTCGAGATTTCGTCGTTTAGGAGCCAAAGCACGTTCTATTCAACTCGTTACTGGCAATGAGCTGCATTTCTTCGTTAACACATACCTAGAAAAGATCCACAATTCTTTCTGATAAACCATTTGTAGTTCTGCGAACTCGTTACCCGAAAATCGCCAGATTTCAGATTGAATTACCTGGAGCCAGTGCTATTCTACTCGTTACAGGCAAAGAAGTTCGAGATTTCGTCGTTTAGGAGCCAAAGCACGTTCTATTCAACTCGTTACTGGCAATGAGCTGCATTTCTTCGTTAACACATACCTAGAAAAGATCCACAATTCTTTCTGATAAACCATTTGTAGTTCTGCGAACTCGTTACCCGAAAATCGCCAGATTTCAGATTGAATTACCTGGAGCCAGTGCTATTCTACTCGTTACAGGCAAAGAAGTTCGAGATTTCGTCGTTTAGGAGCCAAAGCACGTTCTATTCAACTCGTTACTGGCAATGAGCTGCATTTCTTCGTTAACACATACCTAGAAAAGATCCACAATTCTTTCTGATAAACCATTTGTAGTTCTGCGAACTCGTTACCCGAAAATCGCCAGATTTCAGATTGAATTACCTGGAGCCAGTGCTATTCTACTCGTTACAGGCAAAGAAGTTCGAGATTTCGTCGTTTAGGAGCCAAAGCACGTTCTATTCAACTCGTTACTGGCAATGAGCTGCATTTCTTCGTTAACACATACCTAGAAAAGATCCACAATTCTTTCTGATAAACCATTTGTAGTTCTGCGAACTCGTTACCCGAAAATCGCCAGATTTCAGATTGAATTACCTGGAGCCAGTGCTATTCTACTCGTTACAGGCAAAGAAGTTCGAGATTTCGTCGTTTAGGAGCCAAAGCACGTTCTATTCAACTCGTTACTGGCAATGAGCTGCATTTCTTCGTTAACACATACCTAGAAAAGATCCACAATTCTTTCTGATAAACCATTTGTAGTTCTGCGAACTCGTTACCCGAAAATCGCCAGATTTCAGATTGAATTACCTGGAGCCAGTGCTATTCTACTCGTTACAGGCAAAGAAGTTCGAGATTTCGTCGTTTAGGAGCCAAAGCACGTTCTATTCAACTCGTTACTGGCAATGAGCTGCATTTCTTCGTTAACACATACCTAGAAAAGATCCACAATTCTTTCTGATAAACCATTTGTAGTTCTGCGAACTCGTTACCCGAAAATCGCCAGATTTCAGATTGAATTACCTGGAGCCAGTGCTATTCTACTCGTTACAGGCAAAGAAGTTCGAGATTTCGTCGTTTAGGAGCCAAAGCACGTTCTATTCAACTCGTTACTGGCAATGAGCTGCATTTCTTCGTTAACACATACCTAGAAAAGATCCACAATTCTTTCTGATAAACCATTTGTAGTTCTGCGAACTCGTTACCCGAAAATCGCCAGATTTCAGATTGAATTACCTGGAGCCAGTGCTATTCTACTCGTTACAGGCAAAGAAGTTCGAGATTTCGTCGTTTAGGAGCCAAAGCACGTTCTATTCAACTCGTTACTGGCAATGAGCTGCATTTCTTCGTTAACACATACCTAGAAAAGATCCACAATTCTTTCTGATAAACCATTTGTAGTTCTGCGAACTCGTTACCCGAAAATCGCCAGATTTCAGATTGAATTACCTGGAGCCAGTGCTATTCTACTCGTTACAGGCAAAGAAGTTCGAGATTTCGTCGTTTAGGAGCCAAAGCACGTTCTATTCAACTCGTTACTGGCAATGAGCTGCATTTCTTCGTTAACACATACCTAGAAAAGATCCACAATTCTTTCTGATAAACCATTTGTAGTTCTGCGAACTCGTTACCCGAAAATCGCCAGATTTCAGATTGAATTACCTGGAGCCAGTGCTATTCTACTCGTTACAGGCAAAGAAGTTCGAGATTTCGTCGTTTAGGAGCCAAAGCACGTTCTATTCAACTCGTTACTGGCAATGAGCTGCATTTCTTCGTTAACACATACCTAGAAAAGATCCACAATTCTTTCTGATAAACCATTTGTAGTTCTGCGAACTCGTTACCCGAAAATCGCCAGATTTCAGATTGAATTACCTGGAGCCAGTGCTATTCTACTCGTTACAGGCAAAGAAGTTCGAGATTTCGTCGTTTAGGAGCCAAAGCACGTTCTATTCAACTCGTTACTGGCAATGAGCTGCATTTCTTCGTTAACACATACCTAGAAAAGATCCACAATTCTTTCTGATAAACCATTTGTAGTTCTGCGAACTCGTTACCCGAAAATCGCCAGATTTCAGATTGAATTACCTGGAGCCAGTGCTATTCTACTCGTTACAGGCAAAGAAGTTCGAGATTTCGTCGTTTAGGAGCCAAAGCACGTTCTATTCAACTCGTTACTGGCAATGAGCTGCATTTCTTCGTTAACACATACCTAGAAAAGATCCACAATTCTTTCTGATAAACCATTTGTAGTTCTGCGAACTCGTTACCCGAAAATCGCCAGATTTCAGATTGAATTACCTGGAGCCAGTGCTATTCTACTCGTTACAGGCAAAGAAGTTCGAGATTTCGTCGTTTAGGAGCCAAAGCACGTTCTATTCAACTCGTTACTGGCAATGAGCTGCATTTCTTCGTTAACACATACCTAGAAAAGATCCACAATTCTTTCTGATAAACCATTTGTAGTTCTGCGAACTCGTTACCCGAAAATCGCCAGATTTCAGATTGAATTACCTGGAGCCAGTGCTATTCTACTCGTTACAGGCAAAGAAGTTCGAGATTTCGTCGTTTAGGAGCCAAAGCACGTTCTATTCAACTCGTTACTGGCAATGAGCTGCATTTCTTCGTTAACACATACCTAGAAAAGATCCACAATTCTTTCTGATAAACCATTTGTAGTTCTGCGAACTCGTTACCCGAAAATCGCCAGATTTCAGATTGAATTACCTGGAGCCAGTGCTATTCTACTCGTTACAGGCAAAGAAGTTCGAGATTTCGTCGTTTAGGAGCCAAAGCACGTTCTATT
Organism: Dermacentor silvarum; assembly: GCF_013339745.2. NCBI lineage: Eukaryota > Metazoa > Arthropoda > Arachnida > Ixodida > Ixodidae > Dermacentor > Dermacentor silvarum. The sequence goes on along the minus strand of NC_051161.1, from coordinate 178,654,637 downwards.
CAACTCGTTACTGGCAATGAGCTGCATTTCTTCGTTAACACATACCTAGAAAAGATCCACAATTCTTTCTGATAAACCATTTGTAGTTCTGCGAACTCGTTACCCGAAAATCGCCAGATTTCAGATTGAATTACCTGGAGCCAGTGCTATTCTACTCGTTACAGGCAAAGAAGTTCGAGATTTCGTCGTTTAGGAGCCAAAGCACGTTCTATTCAACTCGTTACTGGCAATGAGCTGCATTTCTTCGTTAACACATACCTAGAAAAGATCCACAATTCTTTCTGATAAACCATTTGTAGTTCTGCGAACTCGTTACCCGAAAATCGCCAGATTTCAGATTGAATTACCTGGAGCCAGTGCTATTCTACTCGTTACAGGCAAAGAAGTTCGAGATTTCGTCGTTTAGGAGCCAAAGCACGTTCTATTCAACTCGTTACTGGCAATGAGCTGCATTTCTTCGTTAACACATACCTAGAAAAGATCCACAATTCTTTCTGATAAACCATTTGTAGTTCTGCGAACTCGTTACCCGAAAATCGCCAGATTTCAGATTGAATTACCTGGAGCCAGTGCTATTCTACTCGTTACAGGCAAAGAAGTTCGAGATTTCGTCGTTTAGGAGCCAAAGCACGTTCTATTCAACTCGTTACTGGCAATGAGCTGCATTTCTTCGTTAACACATACCTAGAAAAGATCCACAATTCTTTCTGATAAACCATTTGTAGTTCTGCGAACTCGTTACCCGAAAATCGCCAGATTTCAGATTGAATTACCTGGAGCCAGTGCTATTCTACTCGTTACAGGCAAAGAAGTTCGAGATTTCGTCGTTTAGGAGCCAAAGCACGTTCTATTCAACTCGTTACTGGCAATGAGCTGCATTTCTTCGTTAACACATACCTAGAAAAGATCCACAATTCTTTCTGATAAACCATTTGTAGTTCTGCGAACTCGTTACCCGAAAATCGCCAGATTTCAGATTGAATTACCTGGAGCCAGTGCTATTCTACTCGTTACAGGCAAAGAAGTTCGAGATTTCGTCGTTTAGGAGCCAAAGCACGTTCTATTCAACTCGTTACTGGCAATGAGCTGCATTTCTTCGTTAACACATACCTAGAAAAGATCCACAATTCTTTCTGATAAACCATTTGTAGTTCTGCGAACTCGTTACCCGAAAATCGCCAGATTTCAGATTGAATTACCTGGAGCCAGTGCTATTCTACTCGTTACAGGCAAAGAAGTTCGAGATTTCGTCGTTTAGGAGCCAAAGCACGTTCTATTCAACTCGTTACTGGCAATGAGCTGCATTTCTTCGTTAACACATACCTAGAAAAGATCCACAATTCTTTCTGATAAACCATTTGTAGTTCTGCGAACTCGTTACCCGAAAATCGCCAGATTTCAGATTGAATTACCTGGAGCCAGTGCTATTCTACTCGTTACAGGCAAAGAAGTTCGAGATTTCGTCGTTTAGGAGCCAAAGCACGTTCTATTCAACTCGTTACTGGCAATGAGCTGCATTTCTTCGTTAACACATACCTAGAAAAGATCCACAATTCTTTCTGATAAACCATTTGTAGTTCTGCGAACTCGTTACCCGAAAATCGCCAGATTTCAGATTGAATTACCTGGAGCCAGTGCTATTCTACTCGTTACAGGCAAAGAAGTTCGAGATTTCGTCGTTTAGGAGCCAAAGCACGTTCTATTCAACTCGTTACTGGCAATGAGCTGCATTTCTTCGTTAACACATACCTAGAAAAGATCCACAATTCTTTCTGATAAACCATTTGTAGTTCTGCGAACTCGTTACCCGAAAATAGCCAGATTTCAGATTGAATTACCTGGAGCCAGTGCTATTCTACTCGTTACAGGCAAAGAAGTTCGAGATTTCGTCGTTTAGGAGCCAAAGCACGTTCTATTCAACTCGTTACTGGCAATGAGCTGCATTTCTTCGTTAACACATACCTAGAAAAGATCCACAATTCTTTCTGATAAACCATTTGTAGTTCTGCGAACTCGTTACCCGAAAATCGCCAGATTTCAGATTGAATTACCTGGAGCCAGTGCTATTCTACTCGTTACAGGCAAAGAAGTTCGAGATTTCGTCGTTTAGGAGCCAAAGCACGTTCTATTCAACTCGTTACTGGCAATGAGCTGCATTTCTTCGTTAACACATACCTAGAAAAGATCCACAATTCTTTCTGATAAACCATTTGTAGTTCTGCGAACTCGTTACCCGAAAATCGCCAGATTTCAGATTGAATTACCTGGAGCTAGTGCTATTCTACTCGTTACAGGCAAAGTTCGAGATTTCATCGTTTAGGAGCCAAAGCACGTTCTATTCAACTCGTTACTGGCAATGAGCTGCATTTCTTCCTTAAAGGGCAACTCCGGCGATTTTTTCGATGGCAACGGATGTCGATGAAATTCGCTGGGTCTGTTCCTCTGAATACCTCCGTCATGTCCTAAAAAAAGCAGGCTTGAGAGTTGCACAGACCGTCTCTTATCTCCACACGGCTCTGACCTTTATGCGCTGTGCATTCGCCGCTCAGTTTCCGTTGAAGCGATAGACCGCACGTACCTTCGCCCGTTGCGGCGTATGCTTGCTGCCAGCGTTTTGACAGTCGTTGTCTGCAGTCATTCAGTGTGATCTATTCGTGTCTGTTTGTGCGCGCTCACACCACGCTTGTTCATTCCGTTAGTAATAGTCGGGCCACATTTTCCAACGCACGCTACACATGCAATGCTGCCCGGATCGGCAGTGCAGCGCTACAGGTGTGTCCCTTCGCACGCGCTGCCCACGGGAAGCGCTTCTCATCAACACCACCGTTTCACACGCGCCTTCTCGTGGTCATCGAGTCTCCCTTCATGTCGGTCTACTTACGCCGCAGCACACCTGCTTACTTAATCAGCTCATGTTTACTACAATTCATATTTCTACCAAAGCCGCTCACCTTACTTCGTATGACATTGCTGTACGTGTTGCTATCGGATTCTTTTTACAAATGAATTTAATCTATTGCCTCGAGCACCCTACCTTACCCCCTCCTCAGTTATAGGCCACATTGTGTATGACGTCAGGAATGGTCCACGCATGCGCATGCCGGGATCATGCAGACGACAGCGACGAGAGCGTGCAGGAGTCGACGATCGTGAGCTAGCGCTTGGCGTGAGATGTTGCTGTCGCGAGAAGTTGCATTCCCTGTGGACGGGCAAGTGATGCGGGGTGCCAAGCGGTGTTGCGTTGTTAGCTGCATGAACTTCAGCCCTCGCCATCCGCAAACACAGTTTGAGCCGATCGCGTTCAGCCGAGGTTAAGCCTATATCACAGTGGCCGAGTTCGTGCGTCTGCTGCTGGCGGACCAGACCCAGTGATATAAAGCTAATTAAGCTGCTTCTGTAGTTCAGTTTTGACCATACGGATTTGAAATAAACCATTCCTCATTTCGTACAGTGCACACGCAAAAAGCTAGAAGCGACAACACGACGCGCAATCAACATCTGTATACGTTGCCGTTCTCGAATGCGGCCGGTCGCACTCGCCGGCGCTTCCCTAAATGAAATGTGACTACGCAGATCCATTGGTGTATTATTACCTATTGTTATGCTGACTCATTATTTAGCTTACGAGGTGCACTGTTTGCCTCGTATCCCAAATGAGCAGCAAGCGGAGGCCCCTTCGATACAGCATGTGTAAACAACCGTCTCGTTCAGCTGCCAACGATGTCATACTTCATGGCATCTGCGTTTCCGCGAGAAAACTATACATTCTCTAAATGAGCGTTCATACGCGCAATGTCCCAATCTATGTCTACTTTACGGAGCACTAATTTTGTGCATGAAGAGAATACGAAGAATGATAAGCAGGCTGCACAATTAACGCTTCCCTACTACGGTCTCCCGCTCGCTGTTTCCGAAGGTGTGTGGTAGCACGTATCAGCGCGACCCAGAGTGATGTGACGGTGCTTACATGCACAAAATCTACGTGTTTTGATATGTTCTGACATTAATTGATGTCACCGATGAGCGGCTATCTCAAGCGAACGACGTACGAGTGGTCGCTGTACCTGCCGATGTAAACAAATGCACCGGTCGGTGCTTTGGACTGTCAGCGGCGTTCTTGTGGGATACAAATGCGGAAAGTCGTGCTCCACATCTTATAGCGAGCATGCGAAGCGGTTCCTTGAGAGGGGTAAAACACCTAAAATAGCAAGCAGCACGTATATCAGTGGTTAGGGCTACCCTTGGTCTTCATGTCGCAGCGCGATATGTTGCGCATGGGTGCTGGCTTTAGTGGTGGAGGACGGCGATTCGTGGCTATTGAATTCTTCTGAATCATAACTGTCACTGTTTGACAGATCCGAATAGGTGGTGCAGCTTACAATGTCACCCGAAGGTCCGGCGCGGTCACGAATAAGCTGAGCGTCTGCTCTTCGCCGGTTTCGTTCACCCCGCGGGCGGGACCGGCATGCGTTGCGCGCCTTCCCCGCCGGGGATACATTCGTGACGTCACACGCAGAGGTTCGCTCGGCTGCTTGCTCAGGTTTCGGTTTCGTTTTTGCGCTTTTTTGCTTATTTAAAATTATTTTCGACTTTGCGGAACAATTCTCCTATCAGGTGCGTCACAGGAGGGTCTCGGGAACCTAAATATTTTATTAGCTCGACATGGTCAAAAATCGCCGGAGTTGCCCTTTAACACATAACTAGAAAAGATCCGTAATTTATTCTGATAAACCATTTGTAGTTCTGTGAACTCGTTACCCGAAAATGGCCAGATTTCAGATTGAATTACCTGGAGCTAGTGCTATTCTACTCGTTACAGGCAAAGAAGTTCTAGATTTTATCATTTAGGAGCGAAAGCACGTTCTATTCAACTCGTTACTGGCAATGAGCTGCATTTTGTTAACTAGAAAAGATCCATAATGCTTTTTGATAAGCCATT
>NC_051161.1:178471144-178649598 GCF_013339745.2 Dermacentor silvarum | reverse complement strand
CCTCTGCCACACATGCGCACAACAAAGAACCGATTTCAAGTACAGAAAACCTAAGAGCAAGCTGCTCACACACACGATCACATAAAAAAGCACACGAGAATGCGCACGGAAGAGCACACCAACACGGATAAATCCTGCGGCAACCACACTGTAGCACGAATGGGCGTCTGCCCTGCGTACCGGAGCAGTGGCGTCCTTCTCGCGTTCGAGTTGTACAGCGGCACACAGCAGTTTCGCGGCATCACACCGCTAGTAAAAACCGTCTGCCACACATGCGCACACCAAAGAACCGTAGTCAAGTACAGAAAACCTAAGGCAAGCTGCTCACACACACGATCACACAAAAAGCACGCGAGAATGCGCACGAAAGAGCACACCAACACGGATAAATCCTGCGGCAACCACACTGTAGTACGAACGGGCTTCTGCCCTGCGTACTGGAGCAGTGGCGTCCTTCTCGCGTTCGAGTTGTACAGCAGCACACAAGTTTCGCGGCATGACACCGCTAGTAAAAACCGTCTGCCACACATGCGCACACCAAAGAACCGTAGTCAAGTACAGAAAACCTAAGGCAAGCTGCTCACACACACGATCACACAAAAAAGCACGCGAGAATGCGCACGAAAGAGCACACCAACACGGATAAATCCTGCGGCAACCACACTGTAGCACGAACGGGCTTCTGCCCTGCGTACCGGAGCAGTGGCGTCCTTCTCGCGTTCGAGTTGTACAGCGGCACACAGCAGTTTCGCGGCATCACACCGCTAGTAAAAACCGTCTGCCACACATGCGCACACCAAAGAACCGTAGTCAAGTACAGAAAACCTAAGGCAAGCTGCTCACACACACGATCACACAAAAAAGCACGCGAGAATGCGCACGAAAGAGCACACCAACACGGATAAATCCTGCGGCAACCACACTGTAGCACGAACGGGCTTCTGCCCTGCGTACCGGAGCAGTGGCGTCCTTCTCGCGTTCGAGTTGTACAGCGGCACACACAGTTTCGCGGCATCACACCGCTAGTAAAAACCGTCTGCCACACATGCGCACACCAAAGAACCGTAGTCAAGTACAGAAAACCTAAGGCAAGCTGCTCACACACACGATCACACAAAAAAGCACGCGAGAATGCGCACGAAAGAGCACACCAACACGGATAAATCCTGCGGCAACCACACTGTAGCACGAACGGGCTTCTGCCCTGCGTACTGGAGCAGTGGCGTCCTTCTCGCGTTCGAGTTGTACAGCGGCACACAAGTTTCGCGGCATGACACCGCTAGTAAAAACCGTCTGCCACACATGCGCACACCAAAGAACCGTAGTCAAGTACAGAAAACCTAAGGCAAGCTGCTCACACACACGATCACACAAAAAAGCACACGAGAATGCGCACGAAAGAGCACACCAACACGGATAAATCCTGCGGCAACCACACTGTAGCACGAACGGGCTTCTGCCCTGCGTACTGGAGCAGTGGCGTCCTTCTCGCGTTCGAGTTGTACAGCGGCACACAAGTTTCGCGGCATGCACACCGCTAGTAAAAACCGTCTGCCACACATGCGCACACCAAAGAACCGTAGTCAAGTACAGAAAACCTAAGGCAAGCTGCTCACACACACGATCACACAAAAAAGCACGCGAGAATGCGCACGAAAGAGCACACCAACACGGATAAATCCTGCGGCAACCACACTGTAGCACGAAAGGGCGTCTGCCCTGCGTACTGGAGCAGTGGCGTCCTTCTCGCGTTCGAGTTGTAGAGCGGCACACAACAGTTTCGCGGCATCACACCACTAGTAAAAACCTTCTGGCACACATGCGCACACCAAAGAACCGTAGTCAAGTACAGAAAACCTAAGGCAAGCTGCTCACACACACGATCACACAAAAAAGCACACGAGAATGCGCACGAAAGAGCACACCAACACGGATGAATCCTGCGGCAACCACACTGTAGTACGAACGGGCTTCTGCCCTGCGTACTGGAGCAGTGGCGTCCTTCTCGCGTTCGAGTTGTACAGCAGCACACAAGTTTCGCGGCATGACACCGCTAGTAAAAACCGTCTGCCACACATGCGCACACCAAAGAACCGTAGTCAAGTACAGAAAACCTAAGGCAAGCTGCTCACACACACGATCACACAAAAAAGCACGCGAGAATGCGCACGAAAGAGCACACCAACACGGATAAATCCTGCGGCAACCACACTGTAGCACGAAAGGGCGTCTGCCCTGCGTACTGGAGCAGTGGCGTCCTTCTCGCGTTCGAGTTGTACAGCGGCACACAGCAGTTTCGCGGCATCACACCGCTAGTAAAAACCGTCTGCCACACATGCGCACACCAAAGAACCGTAGTCAAGTACAGAAAACCTAAGGCAAGCTGCTCACACACACGATCACACAAAAAAGCACGCGAGAATGCGCACGAAAGAGCACACCAACACGGATAAATCCTGCGGCAACCACACTGTAGCACGAACGGGCTTCTGCCCTGCGTACTGGAGCAGTGGCGTCCTTCTCGCGTTCGAGTTGTACAGCGGCACACAAGTTTCGCGGCATCACACCGCTAGTAAAAACCGTCTGCCACACATGCGCACACCAAAGAACCGTAGTCAAGTACAGAAAACCTAAGGCAAGCTGCTCACACACACGATCACACAAAAAAGCACACGAGAATGCGCACGAAAGAGCACACCAACACGGATAAATCCTGCGGCAACCACACTGTAGCACGAACGGGCTTCTGCCCTGCGTACTGGAGCAGTGGCGTCCTTCTCGCGTTCGAGTTGTACAGCAGCACACAAGTTTCGCGGCATGACACCGCTAGTAAAAACCGTCTGCCACACATGCGCACACCAAAGAACCGTAGTCAAGTACAGAAAACCTAAGGCAAGCTGCTCACACACACGATCACACAAAAAAGCACACGAGAATGCGCACGAAAGAGCACACCAACACGGATGAATCCTGCGGCAACCACACTGTAGTACGAACGGGCTTCTGCCCTGCGTACTGGAGCAGTGGCGTCCTTCTCGCGTTCGAGTTGTATAGCGGCACACACAGTTTCGCGGCATCACACCAGCTAGTAAAAACCGTCTGCCACACATGCGCACACCAAAGAACCGTAGTCAAGTACAGAAAACCTAAGGCAAGCTGCTCACACACACGATCACACAAAAAAGCACGCGAGAATGCGCACGAAAGAGCACACCAACACGGATAAATCCTGCGGCAACCACACTGTAGCACGAAAGGGCGTCTGCCCTGCGTACTGGAGCAGTGGCGTCCTTCTCGCGTTCGAGTTGTACAGCGGCACACAACAGTTTCGCGGCATCACACCACTAGTAAAAACCGTCTGCCACACATGCGCACACCAAAGAACCGTAGTCAAGTACAGAAAACCTAAGGCAAGCTGCTCACACACACGATCACACAAAAAAGCACGCGAGAATGCGCACGAAAGAGCACACCAACACGGATAAATCCTGCGGCAACCACACTGTAGCACGAACGGGCGTCTGCCCTGCGTACCTGAGCAGTGGCGTCCTTCTCGCGTTCGAGTTGTACAGCGGCACACAGCAGTTTCGCGGCATCACACCGCTAGTAAAAACCGTCTGCCACACATGCGCACACCAAAGAACCGTAGTCAAGTACAGAAAACCTAAGGCAAGCTGCTCACACACACGATCACACAAAAAAGCACAGCGAGAATGCGCACGAAAGAGCACACCAACACGGATAAATCCTGCGGCAACCACACTGTAGCACGAACGGGCTTCTGCCCTGCGTACTGGAGCAGTGGCGTCCTTCTCGCGTTCGAGTTGTACAGCAGCACACAAGTTTCGCGGCATGACACCGCTAGTAAAAACCGTCTGCCACACATGCGCACACCAAAGAACCGTAGTCAAGTACAGAAAACCTAAGGCAAGCTGCTCACACACACGATCACACAAAAAAGCACGCGAGAATGCGCACGAAAGAGCACACCAACACGGATAAATCCTGCGGCAACCACACTGTAGCACGAATGGGCGTCTGCCCTGCGTACTGGAGCAGTGGCGTCCTTCTCGCGTTCGAGTTGTACAGCGGCACACACAGTTTCGCGGCATCACACCAGCTAGTAAAAACCGTCTGCCACACATGCGCACACCAAAGAACCGTAGTCAAGTACAGAAAACCTAAGGCAAGCTGCTCACACACACGATCACACAAAAAAGCACACGAGAATGCGCACGAAAGAGCACACCAACACGGATAAATCCTGCGGCAACCACACTGTAGCACGAACGGGCTTCTGCCCTGCGTACTGGAGCAGTGGCGTCCTTCTCGCGTTCGAGTTGTACAGCGGCACACAAGTTTCGCGGCATCACACCGCTAGTAAAAACCGTCTGCCACACATGCGCACACCAAAGAACCGTAGTCAAGTACAGAAAACCTAAGGCAAGCTGCTCACACACACGATCACACAAAAAAGCACACGAGAATGCGCACGAAAGAGCACACCAACACGGATAAATCCTGCGGCAACCACACTGTAGCACGAACGGGCTTCTGCCCTGCGTACTGGAGCAGTGGCGTCCTTCTCGCGTTCGAGTTGTACAGCGGCACACAAGTTTCGCGGCATCACACCGCTAGTAAAAACCGTCTGCCACACATGCGCACACCAAAGAACCGTAGTCAAGTACAGAAAACCTAAGGCAAGCTGCTCACACACACGATCACACAAAAAAGCACGCGAGAATGCGCACGAAAGAGCACACCAACACGGATAAATCCTGCGGCAACCACACTGTAGCACGAATGGGCGTCTGCCCTGCGTACTGGAGCAGTGGCGTCCTTCTCGCGTTCGAGTTGTACAGCGGCACACAGCAGTTTCGCGGCATCACACCGCTAGTAAAAACCGTCTGCCACACATGCGCACACCAAAGAACCGTAGTCAAGTACAGAAAACCTAAGGCAAGCTGCTCACACACACGATCACACAAAAAAGCACGCGAGAATGCGCACGAAAGAGCACACCAACACGGATAAATCCTGCGGCAACCACACTGTAGCACGAACGGGCTTCTGCCCTGCGTACCTGGAGCAGTGGCGTCCTTCTCGCGTTCGAGTTGTACAGCGGCACACACAGTTTCGCGGCATCACACCGCTAGTAAAAACCGTCTGCCACACATGCGCACACCAAAGAACCGTAGTCAAGTACAGAAAACCTAAGGCAAGCTGCTCACACACACGATCACACAAAAAAGCACGCGAGAATGCGCACGAAAGAGCACACCAACACGGATAAATCCTGCGGCAACCACACTGTAGCACGAACGGGCGTCTGCCCTGCGTACCTGGAGCAGTGGCGTCCTTCTCGCGTTCGAGTTGTACAGCGGCACACACAGTTTCGCGGCATCACACCGCTAGTAAAAACCGTCTGCCACACATGCGCACACCAAAGAACCGTAGTCAAGTACAGAAAACCTAAGGCAAGCTGCTCACACACACGATCACACAAAAAAGCACAGCGAGAATGCGCACGAAAGAGCACACCAACACGGATAAATCCTGCGGCAACCACACTGTAGCACGAACGGGCTTCTGCCCTGCGTACTGGAGCAGTGGCGTCCTTCTCGCGTTCGAGTTGTACAGCGGCACACAAGTTTCGCGGCATCACACCGCTAGTAAAAACCGTCTGCCACACATGCGCACACCAAAGAACCGTAGTCAAGTACAGAAAACCTAAGGCAAGCTGCTCACACACACGATCACACAAAAAAGCACGCGAGAATGCGCACGAAAGAGCACACCAACACGGATAAATCCTGCGGCAACCACACTGTAGCACGAACGGGCGTCTGCCCTGCGTACCGGAGCAGTGGCGTCCTTCTCGCGTTCGAGTTGTACAGCGGCACACACAGTTTCGCGGCATCACACCGCTAGTAAAAACCGTCTGCCACACATGCGCACACCAAAGAACCGTAGTCAAGTACAGAAAACCTAAGGCAAGCTGCTCACACACACGATCACACAAAAAAGCACGCGAGAATGCGCACGAAAGAGCACACCAACACGGATAAATCCTGCGGCAACCACACTGTAGCACGAACGGGCTTCTGCCCTGCGTACTGGAGCAGTGGCGTCCTTCTCGCGTTCGAGTTGTACAGCGGCACACAAGTTTCGCGGCATCACACCGCTAGTAAAAACCGTCTGCCACACATGCGCACACCAAAGAACCGTAGTCAAGTACAGAAAACCTAAGGCAAGCTGCTCACACACACGATCACACAAAAAAGCACACGAGAATGCGCACGAAAGAGCACACCAACACGGATAAATCCTGCGGCAACCACACTGTAGTACGAACGGGCTTCTGCCCTGCGTACTGGAGCAGTGGCGTCCTTCTCGCGTTCGAGTTGTACAGCGGCACACAAGTTTCGCGGCATGACACCGCTAGTAAAAACCGTCTGCCACACATGCGCACACCAAAGAACCGTAGTCAAGTACAGAAAACCTAAGGCAAGCTGCTCACACACACGATCACACAAAAAAGCACGCGAGAATGCGCACGAAAGAGCACACCAACACGGATAAATCCTGCGGCAACCACACTGTAGCACGAACGGGCGTCTGCCCTGCGTACTGGAGCAGTGGCGTCCTTCGCGCGTTCGAGTTGTACAGCGGCACACAACAGTTTCGCGGCATCACACCACTAGTAAAAACCTTCTGGCACACATGCGCACACCAAAGAACCGTAGTCAAGTACAGAAAACCTAAGGCAAGCTGCTCACACACACGATCACACAAAAAAGCACACGAGAATGCGCACGAAAGAGCACACCAACACGGATAATCCTGCGGCAACCACACTGTAGTACGAACGGGCTTCTGCCCTGCGTACTGGAGCATTGGCGTCCTTCTCGCGTTCGAGTTGTACAGCAGCACACAAGTTTCGCGGCATGACACCGCTAGTAAAAACCGTCTGCCACACATGCGCACACCAAAGAACCGTAGTCAAGTACAGAAAACCTAAGGCAAGCTGCTCACACACACGATCACACAAAAAAGCACGCGAGAATGCGCACGAAAGAGCACACCAACACGGATAAATCCTGCGGCAACCACACTGTAGCACGAACGGGCTTCTGCCCTGCGTACTGGAGCAGTGGCGTCCTTCTCGCGTTCGAGTTGTACAGCGGCACACAAGTTTCGCGGCATCACACCGCTAGTAAAAACCGTCTGCCACACATGCGCACACCAAAGAACCGTAGTCAAGTACAGAAAACCTAAGGCAAGCTGCTCACACACACGATCACACAAAAAAGCACGCGAGAATGCGCACGAAAGAGCACACCAACACGGATAAATCCTGCGGCAACCACACTGTAGCACGAACGGGCTTCTGCCCTGCGTACCGGAGCAGTGGCGTCCTTCTCGCGTTCGAGTTGTACAGCGGCACACAAGTTTCGCGGCATCACACCGCTAGTAAAAACCGTCTGCCACACATGCGCACACCAAAGAACCGTAGTCAAGTACAGAAAACCTAAGGCAAGCTGCTCACACACACGATCACACAAAAAAGCACACGAGAATGCGCACGAAAGAGCACACCAACACGGATAAATCCTGCGGCAACCACACTGTAGCACGAACGGGCTTCTGCCCTGCGTACCGGAGCAGTGGCGTCCTTCTCGCGTTCGAGTTGTACAGCGGCACACAAGTTTCGCGGCATCACACCACTAGTAAAAACCTTCTGGCACACATGCGCACACCAAAGAACCGTAGTCAAGTACAGAAAACCTAAGGCAAGCTGCTCACACACACGATCACACAAAAAAGCACGCGAGAATGCGCACGAAAGAGCACACCAACACGGATAAATCCTGCGGCAACCACACTGTAGCACGAACGGGCTTCTGCCCTGCGTACCGGAGCAGTGGCGTCCTTCTCGCGTTCGAGTTGTACAGCGGCACACAAGTTTCGCGGCATCACACCGCTAGTAAAAACCGTCTGCCACACATGCGCACACCAAAGAACCGTAGTCAAGTACAGAAAACCTAAGGCAAGCTGCTCACACACACGATCACACAAAAAAGCACGCGAGAATGCGCACGAAAGAGCACACCAACACGGATAAATCCTGCGGCAACCACACTGTAGCACGAACGGGCGTCTGCCCTGCGTACTGGAGCAGTGGCGTCCTTCGCGCGTTCGAGTTGTAGAGCGGCACACAACAGTTTCGCGGCATCACACCACTAGTAAAAACCTTCTGGCACACATGCGCACACCAAAGAACCGTAGTCAAGTACAGAAAACCTAAGGCAAGCTGCTCACACACACGATCACACAAAAAAGCACACGAGAATGCGCACGAAAGAGCACACCAACACGGATGAATCCTGCGGCAACCACACTGTAGTACGAACGGGCTTCTGCCCTGCGTACTGGAGCATTGGCGTCCTTCTCGCGTTCGAGTTGTACAGCAGCACACAAGTTTCGCGGCATGACACCGCTAGTAAAAACCGTCTGCCACACATGCGCACACCAAAGAACCGTAGTCAAGTACAGAAAACCTAAGGCAAGCTGCTCACACACACGATCACACAAAAAAGCACGCGAGAATGCGCACGAAAGAGCACACCAACACGGATAAATCCTGCGGCAACCACACTGTAGCACGAACGGGCGTCTGCCCTGCGTACCGGAGCAGTGGCGTCCTTCTCGCGTTCGAGTTGTACAGCGGCACACAGCAGTTTCGCGGCATCACACCGCTAGTAAAAACCGTCTGCCACACATGCGCACACCAAAGAACCGTAGTAAAGTACAGAAAACCTAAGGCAAGCTACTCACACACACGATCACACAAAAAAGCACACGAGAATGCGCACGAAAGAGCACACCAACACGGATAAATCCTGCGGCAACCACACTGTAGCACGAACGGGCGTCTGCCCTGCGTACCGGAGCAGTGGCGTCCTTCTCGCGTTCGAGTTGTACAGCGGCACACAACAGTTTCGCGGCATCACACCACTAGTAAAAACCTTCTGGCACACATGCGCACACCAAAGAACCGTAGTCAAGTACAGAAAACCTAAGGCAAGCTGCTCACACACACGATCACACAAAAAAGCACGCGAGAATGCGCACGAAAGAGCACACCAACACGGATAAATCCTGCGGCAACCACACTGTAGCACGAACGGGCGTCTGCCCTGCGTACCGGAGCAGTGGCGTCCTTCTCGCGTTCGAGTTGTACAGCGGCACACAACAGTTTCGCGGCATCACACCACTAGTAAAAACCTTCTGGCACACATGCGCACACCAAAGAACCGTAGTCAAGTACAGAAAACCTAAGGCAAGCTGCTCACACACACGATCACACAAAAAAGCACACGAGAATGCGCACGAAAGAGCACACCAACACGGATAAATCCTGCGGCAACCACACTGTAGCACGAACGGGCTTCTGCCCTGCGTACCGGAGCAGTGGCGTCCTTCTCGCGTTCGAGTTGTACAGCGGCACACAAGTTTCGCGGTATCAAACCACTAGTAAAAACCTTCTGGCACACATGCGCACACCAAAGAACCGAAGTCAAGTACAGAAAACCTAAGGCAAGCTGCTCACACACACGATCACACAAAAAAGCACACGATAATGCGCACGAAAGAGCACACCAACACGGATAAATCCTGCGGAAACTACACTGTAGCACGAACGGGCGTCTGCCTTGCGTACCGGAGCAGTGGCGTCCTTCTCGCGTTCGAGTTGTACAGCGGCACACAACAGTTTCGCGGCATCAAACCGCTAGTAAAAACCGTCTGCCACACATGCGCACACCAAAGAACTGTAGTCAAGTACAGAAAACCTAATGCAAGCTGCTCACACACACGATCACACAAAGAAGCACACGAGAATGCGCACGAAAGAGCACACCAACACGGATAAATCCTGCGGAAACCACACTGTAGTACGAACGGGCGTCTGCCTTGCGTACCGGAGCAGTGGCGTCCTTCTCGCGTTCGAGTTGTACAGCGGCACACAACAGTTTCGCGGCATCACACCGCTAGTAAAAACCGTCTGCCACACATGCGCACACCAAAGAACCATAGTAAAGTAAAGAAAACCTAAGGCAAGCTGCTCACACACACGATCACACAAAAAAGTACAGGAGAATGCGCACGAAAAAGCACACCAACACGGATAAATCCTGCGGCAACCACATTGTAGCACGAACCGGCGTCTGCCTTGTGTACTGTAGCAGTGGCGCCCTCACCAAAAACAGCGGCCGCAACTGTCAACTTTGCCGAGACGCGCTCGCCCATTGACGGCCACGCGACGCAGCAGGCCGCACCTGTTTTTTATCCAGCTGTCGTGGTACATGCATCAGTCCAATGCGTACTGCAGTGGGCAATCACTAATGGCAGTACTCTTAATACTTCACGCTTAGTTGCTGACAAGCATGTGTACAACTTTTCTACGTTTGAACTGCTGGGAGAGGAGCCAGAGGAGCCAGCCAGCCTTCGGAAGAGGAGCCAGCCTTCAGGAAGTAACACGTCAATGGTGCCAGCTGTCCCGGACGATCCACCACACCACAGCGATGGCAGCCCAGTGCTGTAACCCGAGGCAGCACGTCAACTTCCAAAAACTCCTGTATTACACATTCATTTTGACTCTGGGGAAAATGCAGAAACCCAGGCTAGTGAAGCACCTGAGCATTCTACAGCCAATCTTGAAAGTGGTGCTGCCATGCATGATGCATGCCAGCCCGACAATGTGTCTAGCCTTAGAATAGCTGAACTTGAAGCCCGTTTAGCTAGTGCAGAACAATGTAACCTGACACTAGAGTCGCATTTAAAAGCATCACAGCAGCACACTGACACCTGGAGAATGAGTTACTATCAGCTGAAAGAAACAACACTGTGTCTCTCTAACATGAAGACAGAACAAGACATGCTGTATTACACAAGCCTGCCGTCCATGGATGTGTTTAATAACCTCCTTTACCTAGTCGTACAGCAAAATCGACACCTTAAAAAGCATGAAGAGATAAAAACGCACAACACCAAAGAGCAGTTGTTTATGGTGTTGGTACGCCTGTGGACAGGCATGCCCATGAGGGAGATTTGTCGAAATTTCGCCATACCAATGTCGACATTTAGTCGCCTTTTCTCAACGTGGATTCTCATGTTAGAAAGACTCTTCACAGATATCACTGGCTTTCCATCCCTCTCCGATATACAGTGCAACATTTCACACCACTTCAGACGGTATCCAAACACACGCATAATATTAGATGCAACAGAAATTCGCATCCAGAAGCCTTCAGGGGTGTACGCCCAGAGACAAGCCTTTTCCAACTATGAGCATGCCAACACGATGAAGTGCCTAGTGGGAGCCACACGGGATTGCTTTGTGAGTTTGTGTCTGCTTTGTATGTTGGAGGAACCAGTGACAGGGAAATTGTACAACAGTCAGGTGTACTTGATTTGTTGGAACCAGGCGATGGTGTAATGGTGGATAAGGGCTTCAAAATTGAAGACCTTCTTCCACGTGGTGTTTCACTTCATATTCCTTCTTTTCGCATTACTGGCGAAGCTCAAATGAGTGGAAAGGATGTTGAAGAAACCAGGCATATTGCCATTGCGAGAGTCCATATAGGGCGAGTTATTAGGAGAATTAAGGAGTTCCACATTTTAGACAAACCATTTCCTATAAACATGCTGGACCTGGCAGATCCAGTTTTTACAACATGTGCCTACTTGTCAAACTTTAGAGGGCCGCTGATAAATAAGGATAAAGAGACGATAGAGGACGAAGAGGTTCAATGAGCCCCGCAACATGCAGTGGTGTGTCGGAATTTATGTATGTATATGCTGCATGGATAAATAAACTTTGAAAAAAAATGTGCCAGAGAGGAAGTGCTTTCCCTCCTGGTCCAGAATATTCTGGTCATTCTGGCCATTGCACCAGAATGTTTTTCAGTAAACAGCTTGACATGCAATCGAATGAATGAGCTTGGATAGTCGTTAATAAATTTGAAAACACCTTTTATTCTCCTTTATTGCTTTCAATCATCTCTTTGCCATGGCATGTCGTTCTTGCCCAAACACGCAAATTCTGCTAGGTTTGAGTGGACACATTTAATCCTTACAAATGCACCCAAGAAAAAGACATGCATTTTACACTGTAATTCATACATATAATTTCACCTAAGTTATTGCATGCGAAACTGAATTGCACTTTTACAGAAAAATGGAGAGCTTCAAATTTCTATATTTAGTGTTGACTGCAGTGCTAGTTAAATACGAAATTTACAGCATGAAAGCAAGCAGTTTTCACTGTTCAAAGCACACATTTTCTTCTCAACTATTGGGTGGTTGAAATGCTAAAACCCTTACAAGTATTCAGCCTTAGCATTCACCCAAGAACAAAACACGTGGAGCCACCAAATGCGACTGCAATTTAGAGAGACTTGTTTCTTGCTATTTACAATATCCACTACTTCAGTTTCCTTAATGATAGCTTTACTGGGTCATCCGATGTCTCAGCGATGTAAAAGCCTTGAGCGTACTTTTTAAAAGGCACATATCCGGCCCCTGTGGTATACAGGAAACCGAACCGCCTCATGCGGCGTGTTAGGAGCTCAGGAATGATGGCAGCTTTGTTAAAAATATATCAGTGCTTGCAGCATTTCATGCCACACATCTTTGTGAAAATAAATCCTTTCAACAGAGGTACTAAGCAGCAGCTCAGTTCTGTTCGTCCACAAACAAGATCACACCATGTCTTTCCGGAGACCGCTAGTTGTCCCTGGATTTGAAAAAAATAAGGATGGTCTCTTTTGAAAGTAACAACACCATCTCATGAAGGGAAAATCTCAATCTCTCAATCTCTCAATCATCTCAATTAGAAGGGAAAATCTGTACGATAACACAAAGGGCAGTGCCTTCCTATTTGAGGCTCGAGTCGGTTGCCTAAGGACGAAAACATATCGGAACAAATATTCGGAACTAGATGAGACATGTGTATGCTGCAGTAAAGATCCAGAGACCACTGAGCACATCCTAATGGAATGCGACGGGATCCACCCAGCGAGAACCGTAGGTAACGTGCAACTCCCAGAAGCGCTTGGGTTTAAAGTGGAAGGAAACATAAACAGATCAGCCGTAGAGATCAGCAAGAGACGATTAGAGTACTGGTGGAAAAAAAGCAGAGAAAAGATGGATACGACCTGATCTCTTAAAATCATAGGCAGCGGTACAAGCTAAAGTTTTGAAAATGAAAGATAATGAGAGGTATACAAAAATGCTAGATAAAGAACATGTGTAGTATACCTGATTAAATCAAGCAGGCTAAGTGACTATTTGTCGCCACCCCGTTTCAAAGGGGATGCCAATAAATCATCATCATCATCATCAATTATTATCCTCCTCCATGCTTTTATACGCATTGATCAACCATACGAGCTCCTTTCCAGGTACACCTGTCTACCCCGCCCCCCCCCCCCCCCCATTTTTATACTTCTAATTATATTTTTGCTCCACTGTCACCCTCCTGTGCCGTTTTTTTTTTTTTGTTTTTTTTTCTCCACACAAGATCCCCACCGAGACAGTCCAAAATCCCAGACGCCAAGATACCTTTTTCGGCGCCTTGACCACACAGGGTCTCCCCAATTCTGTATACCGCCGCGACGACGCCTACCGCGAACTAGTGAGGCTAACGACCCTTGACGGACCAAGCTGCTCCCTGTCAACCACAAAATTACCCGATGCCTTGATGCTACGCTACTCACGTCATGCTTTCAACTCGTATCGTTACTTGCACAATGACCGGCTCTTCAGGGACCCCAAACACACGCCGCCCACGACACCTCGGAACGCTCACTCGCCTCTCGCTGTTTTTTATAAGTTTTTTTATAAGTTATTTCTTTTTCTTTTTTTTCTTTTTTTTTTGCCGCTATCTCGCCCTCCCGCTCTTGTCCCCTCGTCTTAGAAACCGCACCTAGCCAGTCAAGCGCCAGCGCTCATTTTCCTTTCAGTCTCTCTCTTTACAGCCAGCCACAGCCGACATCGACGTGACATCACTCCACTAACCCTTTAAAACTAACCCGCCGAGGATGACGAGGCCGCCTTTGACGAAGATAGGTCCTCCTATCGAAACGTTGGCCAGCCTTTCTGAGGCACCTTATCCCTGTTTATAATCCTTATTCCTCGTGTGCTACTCCATTAGTGAGCCATCTTTTTTGATTTTGCACTACTGAATAAGGTATCCGTACATGTAGAGCGGAGGGAACTAATGAGTAAGTTAAAAAATATACGCGTAAAAATATGTCGAACAAAGTATTTTTACATTAGAAAATATACCACCGGTAGTGAATGCACATACACAACATGCAATGAGTGCCATGTATGGGAAATGTGGTGCCAAAAACCTCCTTGGTTTTTGAATATTGACGTACAGAAAAATTCCAGTCTGTACTTTTGTCTTCTGTGTAGGAGGATAGAATATCAAAGGAGAGGTGCAAAATGGATGTTGTATGTAGTATTCCATTATGAATGTTGCACCAAACACAGCTATCAGTGTGCAAAGCATTGGACCAGCAACCATATGTAAGCCATATACAGGGTGTCCCAGCTATAACGCAGCACAATTTAAAAATAGAGGAACAGCATTGCGCGAAGCAAACCTAGTGCGTATTGTTTCCAGTACACTGGAGTAGCCGCCAGATTTTTTTTCGTTACTGAGATTTAGTTTATTAATTGTAATTAAGTATCTAACTCGAGAAGTACTGTCCTAATTATCAAAGTGTCAATGAAAAAATTGTAGAGCAACATGAAGAACTCCCGTTACAACTTTCCGTTGTTCAATACGTGCTACATAAAATTGTTTTTCTAAGCATGCATGAAAGAAGCCCGCGAATGCACGCAAAGTGCCTCGGAGCGGCCAGTCGTGTGGCAAATCTGCGTGTATTCGCGGGCTTCTTTCACACTCGGAAAAACACTTTTACGTAGCACGTACTGAGCAACAGAAAGCTGTATCGGGAGTTTTTCAGGCGGCTCTACAATTTTCTCATTGACACTTTGACAATTAGGACAGTACGTCTCGCGTTAGCAAGCCTACACAATTAAATAATCAAATTACAATTAATCACAATTAAATAATTAAATCTCAGTAACGAAATAAACACTGGCGGCTACTCCAGTGTACTGGAAACAATACGCACTAGGTTTGCTTCGCGTAACGCCGTTCCTCTATTTTTAAATCGTGCTGCGTGATATCTGGGACACCCTTTATGTATGACATAACCATATGTATGACACATTAGAAATATTTTGCACTGATCATTCTCAGCTCTAAATGAGAAGTGCAGGATGTTTTCAGCTACAAATAGTACATATATATCGCTACTGCAGTGCCTCATAGAAAACGACGATGACAGGACTGACGACGTGACTTACGTCGCCACCGATTTTTGGTCACTTTGACCTGTCCGCTCCAACGGAAGTTCGCACCGATGCCAGCGGCCATGGTATCGGGGCTGTTTTGGCACAACAGCACGGATGCGACCGTGTCATTGCCTACGCTAGCTGTCTTATGTCACCAGCCGAACGCAATTACTCAATCACCGAAAGTGAATGCCTCGCGCTCGTTTGGGCAGAGGATAAATTTCGCCCTATACCTGTATGGACGGCCTTTCACGGTTATCACCACGCCCTATACTGGCTTTCGTCCTTCAAAGATCCAGCTGGACGTCTCGATCGCTGGGATCGGAGTACTCTTGGAGCCGTAGAGCTCCAAGAGTACTCTTACACAGTGGAGTATAAGACAGGCCGACTCCATGAGGTCGCTGATTGCTTTTCACGTCATCCAATAAACCCAGCAGACCTTCCTGATACCGGGGTGTCAATTTGTGTCCTCGCGCTTACCGCGTTTGGCGACAATGAAAATGAGCAGTGGCGTTACCCTTACCCGAGAGACATCATTCTCATCCGGACGGACCTGACAAGTTCCTCCTGATTGCGTATGTTACAGCACGCATCCTGATGGCCCTGAACTGCTGCTGGTCGTCCCCAAGCATATGCGTGAGACTATTCACACAGTTGCATGATGTTCCTACCACTGGTCATCTGGGAGTCTCAAAGACATATGACCGTGTTCGGCATTGTTTCTTTTGGCCCAATATTTACCGTTCCATTTTATGTTACCTAGCCTATTGTATATCTTGTCAGCACCGCAAAAAAACCAGAATCCTTACCAGCTGACCATTTTCAGCCCATTCAAATACCATCTAAGCCATTCTTTCGGGTTGGTCTTGATCTCCTTGGCCCTTTTCCTCTATCGCTTAGTGGGAACAAGTGGATGACAGTTGCTACGGACTACACCACCTTGCGGGCTCTCCCTAAGCAGTTGTGCAACCAATTTCGCTGACTTCCTTCTCGAAGCTGTGATACTTCACCACGGCGCTCCCCGACAACTCCTTACTGACCGGGGCCACTACTTTCGATCACAGATTGTGCAGGACATCTTGCACACCTGCGATTCGCCGTAGTTGCTCAGTGGCTATGGTGTTGGGCTGAGCACGAGGTCCCGGGATCGAATCCTGACCACGGCGGCCGTATTTCGATGGGGGCGAAATGCGAAAACACCGGTGTACTTAGATTTAGGTGCACGTTAAAGAACACCAGGTGGCCCAAATTTCCGGAGTCCCCCACTACGGCGTGCCTCATAAACAGATCGTGGTTTTGGCGCGTAAAACCCCATAATTTTTTTGCACACCTGCGCTACAGAAGTTTACAATGGCGTATCATCCTCAGACCAACGGCCTCACAGAGTGGCTCGCTGTGTACGTCTCTACCGACCACTGTGACTGGGATGCCGATCTGCCGTTCGTCACATTTGCCCACAATACGTCCCGCCATGATTCTGCTGGTTTTTCTCAATTTTTTCTCTTGTATGGACGAGACCCTATAGTACCGTTTGACACGATCCTCCCAGCCGTTCTCGATACAACATCAGAATATGCCCATTATGCCATATCTAGCTGCAGAGGTACGTGAGATTGCACACCTGCGTCTGACCACCTCCCGGTAAAATCAACGACGCATATATGATACTCGTCACCGCGATGCCCCCTTTCACCCTGGCGACATCGTGCTTCTTTGGAAATTAGCATCCTGAGTTGTTCATTGTGAGAATCCGATTTGGCCATATTCAGGCCCGTACTGTGTCTTGCGTCAAGTGACAGACGTGACCAACGAGATACAACCTCTCGATACGTACACACCGTGATCCTCCTCTGATATCGATCACGTCGCTCGACTGAAGCGATATCACTCGAACCTACCAAGCACCGGGACAGCGCCTTCGCCGCCGGGGATCATGCTATGAGGCACTACAGTAGCAAATGACGAAGACCGGACTGACGATCGCCGATATTCGCACACACAGGCTTCATCTTGTATGCCTGTCTTCTGCCCATTGTATATATCTTGTAAATATATTGTCAAGCGTCTTTTCTTCCTGTAACAATATATGTATATACATATTTGAACTGCAGCACAAAGAGCTGGTGTGACCAAAAAATGTACACCTGAGTGTTATGTTGCTTTTAATGGTGTTTCAATTTACTTAAAACAGTTTCAAATTTAGAGATTTCTTCACATTTTTGTAGCTAAGAACCATAGTTAAAACCACATAAGACTGCCTGCATTCTGACTGGGAGGTCACAACACAATATTTGTGTTGTGTCCCTCCTGTCCATCGATGCGGTCTTACACTATAAATGTAAAATGTCGCACGAGCATAGCTGAGCATCAACCCTTACATTTCAAAGGCTTTTCTGAATCCTGGGCAGTTATGCTTATAAGCATATTCTGACAGCAAATGTGCACCACCTTTATTTCAGAGTGATGGAAAGGGATGCTTGTTCATAGCCAAGCTGTTCTAACTTGCCTGCAGGAATACAGCAGTGCCTGGTGGCACTGTATAGTTCAGGCGTGATACTGAATAAGTAGTAAATAAAGCACGTGATAATAAGGGCAGCTATATTTAGGAGCATTATACTATCTAAGGCACATGCAAAGTTGCTTTCAGCTTACTCAGCTTTGATTTGTCAGTCTATTTTACTCATGTAATCCATACCTGTTTTATTATACATTACGTACTATACAGCTATCGCTAGTGAGTGAGTATAAATATTCCGGGGTTTATTTTTCATCCGGTCTAACTTAGACAAAGCAGGATGAATATGTAACAGCGACAGCTTGCAAAATGCTGAATTTTATCAAATGTAACATCAGGACAGCAGCTCCCAAAATTAGAGAACTACTTCAATTTAGTAATGTAAGATCGATATTGCAGTACGCCTATGCAGTCTGGGACCCACAAACTAAAGTCCTTTCTGATATGCTTGAACTCGTACAAAACCACGCAGCTCGATTTGTTTCTAATAATTATAACTTTACTTCTAGTGTCACTATACCCCTATGGGTGGGCTGGGAATGGAATTATTAAGCAGGCACAGAAAATAAAAACGCGATTAGAAATGATTGCCAAATTTTTGGGGGGCATGGTTAAAGTAGGCAGAAAAACATACCTTTTGCTCCCTCACTTTACATCTCAAAGATGTAATCATCAATGAAAAATAGGGGAAATTAATTTTAGAACGAATGTCTTTAATGGCTCATTTTTTCCATACACCATCAGTCAGTGGAATGAACTGCCACAGCCAATAACTGAATGCCGAACCTGAATTGAGTCTCGAGCTTTATTGTTCATACCAGTGTGCGTGGTTACCAGTGTGCGTGGTTCAACATACCAGTGTGCGTGGTTATTCTTGTTTTCACCCGCCGTGGAGGCTCAGTCAGCTAAGGCCTTGCGCTGCTGAGCTCGAGATCGCGGGATCCAATCCCGGCCGTGGCGGCCGCATTTCGATGGAGGCGCAAAGCAAAAACGCCTGTGTGCTTGCGTTGTTGTGGCCGTTAAAATTAATACGGAGCCCTCCACTACGGCGTGCCTCATAATCAGAACTGGTTTTGGCGCGTAAAACCGCAGAAAGAACGAAAAAAAAAAGGTTATTCTTGTTGGTGTGTAATGGCGCATGCTGTAGTTTGTTGTTTGCTTCAAGCCGGCCTCGTGCAAATAATATGTATTCTCCCCCCCCCCCCCCCCCGCAATAATGTCTTCAGGCGGTGCAGCTATTAAAAAAAAGTGTGGAACCCAAAGAACCATCTGTTGGTTTGTTATGAAAATAAAAAATGGCAACAATTGTTTCCTCACTTTTTTGGGCTGTCCTGCCTTGTGCCATATGAGCCTTTACTTCATTGTCATGCAGCCAATAATTAAGAAAAACACAAACCCACTTACTACATTAACCTTTTCACACAACGTGAGGTCACTGCACTCACTACGAAGCTTAGTCACTTGATAATCTTGTTTTGCTTTCGGATAAAATACAGGTGCTGGCCAGGGGTGCTATGCAGGACGCGACGAGTTTCTCGTTCGCACGAGTTTTACCCGAGTTTGCTCGATGGCAGTGAGTGGACGGAGCAAGGAACGTGTAATAACAGCAGGCAAAAAGAAATGTCGAGATAAAGCCGCGTATGACAACATGAGCGCACCCTGCGCGGCACAATGCTTCCGCGCTTCAAGCACAGAGGACTGCGCAACAAAATGCGCCAGCGCCGCGCATTTTG
The DNA here is from genome assembly GCF_013339745.2 of Dermacentor silvarum. Lineage (NCBI taxonomy): Eukaryota > Metazoa > Arthropoda > Arachnida > Ixodida > Ixodidae > Dermacentor > Dermacentor silvarum. The sequence continues at coordinate 178,629,915 of NC_051161.1, read as the reverse complement.
TTGCGTATTATCGCCGTATTATCGCCATTTAGCAATACCGTCACTGTCCCGCTGTATATCTGCACGCTTGCCGTGAGCCGCTTGCCACGCCTTTCTCGGGCGCGTCAAGGGCGTGCCTCCTCTTTCGGGCATTATCTTTCTATCCTCCGTCGAATGCAATCAGGGCACATGCGGTGCATTCTTGCACCTACACTTTCCCTCAATCGAATACTTTGAAATACAACAAATAAAATAACAAACATTTTATTTCACAAAGTATCGGTTTTTCGTTTTGAATGCTATAAATTTTTGTTGACAAACGGACATCGAGTGAATTATTAAATTTTGCACTTTTTTGCCGCGAATGGTGACAGTGAGGCGAAAGCTTACAAGTGGATACATTCTAGAGGGTCACACGCACGAGGGATTTCATACGGTGAGCAGTCGCCAGGGGCGCTGCAGTGCTATTCGCGATAAATTCGATGCGATAATGACGCATAAAGGCAGTCAGGACAATGATCTGTCCATTCCCTGGCTATTAGGGGAATGGCAACGCAGTGCTGCGGCATGGCTGTTCACCGCAGGTGCTTTCACTGAGGCGGCTATTAAGGCCGCCGCTTTACCAACTGAAACGACACTCTAGCTATAGAGACGGGAGCAACGGCTGTCGCTGCAAAATTGCTGTGCGGTATTCTAGGGCCCATAGTGACGCAGCACAGTGAAAATGCACCAGTTTATCTGCGTGCGCGAAGTCTCCGCGATGCATTGCGAAGAAGAGCGTCCTACCCAGCGACAGAATTCATCGCTTGTCACCGCTTGCCCAGTGAAGGTGCCTCCGTGCGCATGTACGCAGAATTTGAGTGTGTTGTTCACTCCAATGTGCTTTCCGATTGCCTCTGCTGCTGAGCTAACAGCGATCGCAGATGGATATCGTAACGACAGCGCAGCAATCGCATTTTGGCGGGTGAGGGCTCTTGTGTGCAGTTAGGAAATTAGACTTCGAACGCAGGAAGGTGTTGCAATTGTTCAGTGTGCCGTGCTTGTGATGAAGAAATGTCATCGCACTGGGTGTGTTTGCGCCGACCGCTGACCGTGCTTGCGACACTGCATCATTGACAGAACAGCCATCTCAAATGACAGCTGCGATACGTTGTCGTTGGAAAACACTACGCACTGCTCAGGATCGTCGTCCACCGCGGCGCATCGACGCCTTGCAAGCAGCTACGATGACGTGCCGATAATTATTTGCTGTGCGCTACGTCGCCACAATGCAGGCAATGAACCGTGCTGTGGGGCCATCACAGCCCAAGAAGATATATGCATAAGCCAGCGAAAGTCGACGCTTTATTTTTGTGATAGCGGTGCTGAGTACATCACCCATGACAGTGCGTTGTGCGTGTTTCATTTCATCGGTCATGATTGTTAATTCCTCTCAGTTCCGCACCACGTCGCTGTTGCCGAAAATTAAGTTGGGCGTGGCCCAACCGTGGTGGGCGCGCACAGGAGTTACATGCCTCGCACGGGGCGTGGCCAATGGTTTTGATTGACAGGCGAACTCGTGCCAAACTCGTACATCGCGAAACCCCCCTCGAGTTGAACTCGTGAACATGGCGGCGGCAGCAGCAGCCTGTGTCATCGCATCCAGCGGCAGTAAGCTTCAATATGACCGTCTGGACTCGTTCACCTACATGACCGACGTAGAGTTTCAGCGTCTTTTTGCCTTTACAAAACGTCAGTGCGCTGGCTGTGTGACGAATTAGGCGAAGGCCCTCGTCTGCGGAGACTGCGTGGCGGGCAAATTATGCTTTCCGAGCACTGAGTGGTGCGACTATATATAGGCTGCGGAGGAAAAATTCGTGCGATCGCTTCGGGTCTTTCCTGTTTCAACCGCTGCTCGTCCACCGCGCCCCAGCGTCAGGCCAGGTCCGACGTCGTCATCGGAGTACTGGGGCACCTGCGAGCACCTGGGGTTCAACCCGGACCAACCAACCTGCGCAGGCGAAGTGGTCACACTATATTGGAAGGCTCAGAATGGACGCCGGGCTGCCTTCTGATGCAACAGGTGTCGAAATCAGTTTTCGCAGTTACACGGTACCGCTGCACTGCACTGGCAGAGAGGCGAAGGCAGTTACTTCGCCAACACGGACCGCCTCGGCCGTCCGAACGACCACCTCTCCAGGCGGCAAATGATTTGGCTCACGTACTGCGTGAGCAAAAGCGTAGACATATGACTATTGAAGGACATGACCGGCGACTTATTTCCTCTATCGGAGCACGCCATCGCCGACTGGAGGAACTACCCCCGTAAGATAACCAGGGACGAGCTGCTGGCGCGACCTCCGCTCGGTGCCCTGGGTAGATAGCGCAAATTGACGAGTGCCTTCTTCGTGGCGAGCAAAAGTACAATCGAGGTCGCCTAATGACGGGCGACAACGTTCTGCCGAACCGCAAAAAATACGGCGGTGTTAAAGATGGTGGCCTACGGATCTTCGGCATGTTCTGCGCTACCAGAGTGGTGCTGCGACTTTCAAGGTCGACCGATGAAAGGCGGCGACGCTAGATGCCATTATTGCAGCCAATGTTCAACCGGGGACCATTATTCATAGTGACGAATTGGCCGCATACAAATGTATCCCAAATTTAGTGGATGCTAACGGGGCTATGTCTCAATCCGCATTGGTAGACAGTCAACCACAGCGTGAACTTTGTGGATCCCATCACAGGCGTTCACACGCAAAAAATTGAAAGTTATTGTCAAAAAGTGAAGCGCTATCTCGTCAGTGATGGGTACAGGGTACCGATGCTGGAGTCCCAGCTGGGATGGATGTGGTGGCACTCAAGGGCCACGTGCGCTGCAAAGACCCTTTCTTGCGTTTGTTATAAACCACTGATCGCTCGGGCAACCCAGTATAAAGATTTTTTCCTGCGGTTGTTAGAAGCCATCGCTCGACGCTTGCCAGTATGAAGGTGCATCGCAAAGTAAAGGGTAAAGCGTAGTTTTCTGACTCTTGTATGAGTGCTTTCCGGCATTCCTGACTGCTTACGCGGTAAGCACACGGCAAACCACTTATGCTCTAGCTGACGCTCACTTGGTCTAGCTGGGGTGCCTCGATGCGCGCGCAGCACCCTACTCGCAGGCTTTCTTTAGCGCGAGCAACGGGCGATCTCTTAAAAGCCGAATGTGAAAACCAGGCGCACACCAATCTGTGCTCGGAAATGGGAGCGCAAGCACGTAGCGAGCCGCACCAATCCAATCCAGAGCAAAGAGAAGGAGCAACGAGCGATCTGTTGGAAGCCCAGTGAGAAAACCAAGCGCACACCAATCGCTGCTCGGAAATGCTAGCGCAAGCACGTAGCGAGCCGCGCCAATCGAATCCAGAGAAAAAAAGAGGAGGGCGAGCGTCCCCGTGTGGTATATCCCGAAACTACAAATAAATTAGTCTAATACGCCTTCAGTGTACATCTTGTAAACTTTAAAATGCTTACAACCCACGTTAATGTGACTAATATTATTGTACTAAGTGCATTTATTTTATAACTTGCTTGTGCCTGTAATGCCCTCGGTGGAACGACAAACAAGTGAAAGAAGGCACGACCATGCACCGACCGTATGACCACGTGAGCCCCAGTTTGTCGACCGCCCATATGGCAACGCCCAATGGCTGATAGCCACCCAGAGTGAATCTAGATAAACCAATGAAACTGGGGGCGTGCCGATGGACAAACTTTGTCTTGTTACCATTAGTTCTTCCATCTTGGGGCGTCGCGAGAGCTCGTGAAAATCCTGAGTTTTGCCAAACTCGGCGCATCCTGCATAGCACCCCAGCTGTCTGGTTTAGCACCCCAGCTGTCTGGTCATGCTATAGATTTTTTTTTTCATTTTCTTAAAATATGGCTGTGAATGAGCTAGCTAGGTTCTCACTACATAACATGCAGCCCATGCCCAACTCACTCAAATAACCTAAGTAAAGCTTGCAATAGTTCACTGATCATGTGCATCCTATGCGAGCTTATTTTTTATATAGGGAAAAATAATAAAAATAGAACACGCATGTATGATACTGACCACATCAAACGGTGTCAAGTCGATCATGCTTGTTTGATGCCATGGCTGAGAGAGGGAGCATGGCTGTCATTGTACTGCTTAATCTTTGTGCACTTTTTATGTGCACACTCTTAAAATTGGCCGAGTAAAAAAAAAAGCATGAACAAGCAAATGCAAGCATGTCAGCAAGCTGTACTCGGAGCCTCACACGCGTGCTCAGTGGTAAAGAGGGGTGTCTTGTCGACCTATGCAGCTGTATTCCGCGACGGTTGTGCGTGTGTTCCGTGTTCTTGCGAACTGTCACTAGTACTACAAAACTGCGGTAGGGCGGCGAACACGGGGATTTCGGTAGAATCGCTCGGCAATACTATCGCTTTCGCGTAACCTAGAGCGCGGCACATTGGATGATTCGAGAGGTTTTGCTCAACCAGCCAAGGCAGCGTGCACGGAAAGTGATAGTGCGAGAATACCTCCCATGTTGCGACATGATGCGATTGCAAATACATTTTTAAAACGTGGCGCAGATAGGACGACTGTGCGGTGTTTCGAACAACGATGACGGCGCCAATGCAACACATGCGGATGCAGAACAGAATGTACAGCCTAGAGTCGCATTTTCACCATGACGCGGAAACTTCAAGTCGCATCTGCAAAAATATGACAGTGTCGTCTGCTGTCAAAGGTAGTTGCCAACCTTGAACACTTTGCTCCGCCGAATGGTTGCCTGCTGTCAACAGACCAACCACGTCGTCCAATCGAGTGCGCGCGCAATCCGCTCGTGCGGATGCAGCGAACACAGACTTTTTCGACACGATCCGCCTTTTGGCCTTCCGCCCCGGTCCGCAAGAGGGCGGAGGCGTGCGGAATGGACTAAAGTCCCTATTGACCCTTTTCGAGGCGCTCCCGTGGGCGCTTCCATGTGTGATCACGTGGGGACGCGTCCATTGCTTGCCTCAGCCGCCTCCGTTACCTCCGCGTTTACAATGCAAGCGCGTGACGCCGGCGCGGCGCAGCAAACCGCTGTTTCGACGCATATCGTAGACGGTGACTGCGTGCATGAACCGAAGCTCTGGCCACAGATTCAGAGGACATGTACGTGCTTTCAGAGCTCATTACGCCTCGTCCAAACGGCGTGAGCAGTGTGTACGGTGCTTGTATTAAAAGCGGAGCTAGAAATGTATTCTAAGCTGTCCAAACTTTCCGCTTATGAATTAAATCGGGATCAGTGTGCTCTGCGTTCTTTATTTGGCAAACATTTTGAACCAGCGGCTTGTAATATTTCTGACTCAGTGAAGTTCCTCGGTGCGGCCACTATCTGATTGTTTATTTTCAGCGTAATTACTCGCGGGTGTGCTCTGCCGCGATAAATGTGTTCTTGCTGTGCACAAAGCTTGGAATTTAAATGTTCGGTACTTTGCGGTAGCTCGTAGCAAAGACATATTATCGCTAGTCCCTCGCTTGCTCAGTCGACCGTCACAAAACATTCAGCTTCCAACATTCGTGTCTTGTCGGTGTAGTCACCGTCACTCATGCTTCGGCACATTGATTCAAGTGTGCGCCTATTCACTCACACGTTGGCGATAGGGTGGGCGTAAGTTATCGTGCGAGTAAGGATGGATGTGTGTAGATAGCGTGCGGGAAACTTACCATTCCAGTAAGTGGCACTACTTCATTTTGTAACCAGCGGTACTCACTCCCAAGTGCCGACGTTCCGGAGTTGAAGTCCTTTCTTTGGAGGTTAGCTATACAGCGCAGGCGGATGAATTATATTTTTTTTATCCTTGAGGAAAGCCGTGCATCGCGAATGGCGGGAACACAGGCAGTCCTTATGTAGCAGCGGCGACACAGGTTGATTCCATTCATTAATGTGTGAATCACTATTTTTGTAGCGAACTACCGCACACGTCTTCCCTTTATCGTTACACATTTTGCAGTATGAATTGGGCAGAGTGCATTAGCGCACACCCAGTTGCATTTTTGACAGCTGATCGCACAGTAGCAGGGTAGAAGTAGTAATGGTTTCGTATTCGTGCGCATTCGCTGAAGCAACGTATGGCGCGTGGCCGAAAGCGCCATCTCGTTCCTGTAGAGCAAAATGCTCCGCGAAAAGGGTCAATGTAAGAAAAGTACCGCCATCTACTCTTTCCTCCGCCGTCTCCTCTCCTAAAGCGCTTGTTTTTTTCCTTACTTTTTGCTTGCGAAAGCAAGTCGACGGTGGCGCACCTAGAAAGTCCACGTTGAAGCTTTCAGGCCGGGCGCGCGCCGGCGGCAGCTGCGCAGAGGACTTTCAACATGGCTCTGAGGCGAAAAAAAAAATATAAAGAAGTGAAAGCGCGCGCTATCATCGTCCAATCGGAGATACACGAAAGAGAGAAGCGGCGTTGATCAAAGGATGGCGGTACTTTTCTTATATAGGGACTTCAAAACGGACGGGCGGATTGAGCGCGTATGGGCCCTAATTTATTTATTTATTTATTTATTTATTTATTTATTTATTTATTTATTTTACAATACTGCAGGTCCTCCTCGGGCCCATGCAGGAGTGGTTACAAATTGAGATACAGTACAAAAAAGGAGAAAAAGAGAGAAAAGTGAAACCATTGTATCCAAACAAAGAACATAAGCACGCACAAAAGTGAACATACTCAATAAATACACACACTTTGCTTAAAGGAGCGGTTCACGTACAAGCAGGAAAAGCAACGTTTACAATAAGTATGCAGCCACAAGAGGCTGCATATGGAATACAGATAACATCAGTCACTTTATTACCACTCGAATTGCAAATTCTGAATTAAAAAAAATTAAATTATGGGGTTTTACGTGCCGAAACCAGTTCTGATTATGAGGCACACCGTAGTGGGGGACTCCAGAAATTTAGACCACCTGGGGTTCTTTAACGTGCACCTAAATCTAAGTACACGGGTGTTTTCGCATTTCGCCCCCATCGAAATGCGGCCGCCGTGGCCGGGATTCAAATTCTGAATACGGTCAATAAATGCATTGACAGATGAGCAGTTAACAGCCTCAGAGGGTAGCATGTTCCAATGGGAAATGGCGTGTGGGAATAAAGAGTACTTGTGAGTGTTGTTATGACTCGGATAAACGCGGTAAACGCGGGCGTACGGCGCGTTGGGGCTATAGTGAACTAGAATATACTCTAGTGGTGCGACCGGCAGGGCTCTGGCATCACCCTTTCCCACGGATGCCGCGAGAAGGCGCCACTGCTACCTTTCCTAGCAGCTTCGGCCGCATTGTACGGTTCCTTCCGCAGTTTCAGCTGCGGTTCTAAGCTCGTTTGCTTTCTGGTTAATGCAAATATAAAATACTCATGTTGGTCACTGCGTTGCTTAGCTGTTAGTATATATTTTGGGGAGCAGTCATCATCATCATCATCATCAGCCTATATTTTATGTCCACTGCAGGACGAAGGCCTCTGCCTGCGATCTCCAATTACCCCTGTCTTGCGCTAGCGTATTCCAACTTGCGCGTGCAAATTTCCTAACTTCATCATTCCATCTGGTTTTCTGCCGACCTCGACTGCGTTTCCCTTCTCTTGGTATCCATTCTGTAACCCTAATGGTCCACCGGTTATCCATCCTACGCATTACATGGCCTGCCCAGCTCCATTTCTTCCGCTTAATGTCAACCAGAATATCGGCTATCCCCGTTTGTTCTCTGATCCACACCGCTCTCTTCCTGTCTCTTAATGTTAGTCCTAAGATTGTTCTTTCCATCGCTCTTTGTGGGGACCTTAACTTGTTCTCGAGCTTCTTTGTTAACCTCCAAGTTTCTGCCCCATATGTTAGCACCGGTAGAATGCAATGATTGTACACTTTTCTTTTCAACGACAGTGGTAAGCTCCCAGTCAGGATTTGGTAATGCCTGCCGTATGCACTCCAACCCAATTTTATTCTTCGGTAAATTTCTTTCTCGTGATCAGGGTCCCCTCTGAGTAATTGACCTAGATAAACGTACTCCTTTACAGACTCTAGAGGCTGACTGGCGATCCTGAAATCTTGTTCCCTTGCCAGGCTATTGAACATTATCTTTGTCTTCTGCATATTAATCTTCAACCCTACTCTTACACTTACTCGGTTAAGGTCCTCAATCACTTGCTGTAATTCGTCTCCATTGTTGCTGAATAGGACAATGTCATCAGCAAATCGGAGGTTGCTGAGATATTCACCGTTGATCCTCACTCCTAAGCCTTTCCAGTCTAAGAGCTTGAATACTTCTTCTAAGCATGCAGTGAATAGCATTGGAGAGATTGTGTCTCCTTGCCTGACCCCTTTCTTGATAGGTAACTTTCTACTTTTCTTGTGGAGAACCAAGGTAGCTGTGGAATCCTTGTAGATGTTTGCTAAGATATTATGCCTCCTGTACTCCTTGATTACGCAATGCCTCTATGACTGCTGGTATCTCTACTGAATCAAATGCCTTTTCATAATCTATGAAAGCCATATAGGGAGGTTGATTGTACTCCGCCGATTTCTCGGATTACCTGATTGATGACATGGATATGATCCATCGTAGAATATCCCTTCCTGAAGCCAGCCTGTTCTCTTGGTTGGCTGAAGTCAAGTGTTGCCCTGATTCTATTGGAAATTATCTTGGTGAATATTTTATACAATACTGAAAGCAAGCTAATGGGTCTATAATTCTTCAATTCTTTAACGTCTCCCTTCTTATGTATTAGTATAATGTTGGCGTTCTTCCAGCTCTCTGGTACACATGAAGTTGTGAGGCATTGCGTATAAAGGGCCGCAAGCTTTTCAAGCATGATATCTCCTCCATCTTTGATTAAATCTACTGTTATTCCATCTTCTCCAGCAGCTTTTCCCCGGGTCATGTCTTTCAAGGCCCTTCTAACTTCAGCGCTAGTTATAGGAGCTTCTGTATCCGATTCATCACTATTTTGAATGAAAGTAGCTTGGCTGTTTTGGGCACTGTACAGGTCAGTATAGAATTCTTCCGCTGCTTTTACTATGTAATCCAAATTGCTGATGATATTACCATGGTTATCTTTCAGTGCATACATCTTATATATATATATATACAGTATATATATATATATATATATATATATATATATATATATATATATATATATATACTGTCGTACTTCGCTATGTAAAACGTCAGCCGGTTATCACTGGCAGCTGTAACGCATGGTGCATGATCTGGCGCACTTTCTGTGAGCAATGTCTGCGCGGCGGCTACGTTGCCATTATCTCTAAATTTTCGTTCCGGCGCTCTTTACCAGATATAGAATTGTCGGTGCAAGAATTTGCGGGCAAAAGGGCGTAGAGAACTGCAGGCTCACAGTTGCCCTTTGACACTCAGTGGGCAAGATTGTTGAAGCTCAAGCAGTTTACGCTGGTAATAAACTGCTGTGGTGTTGGATGCGTATTACATCCAGATGACTGCCTGACAATACCAAAAACATGCTCAACAGGATCTTGGCTTCCTATGGATGTCATAAGCCTAGTTTCTCAGCGATATACTGAAGCAGAGAAAGCACACTTGAAACTGGCACTCGCAGCCTTGTGGCTGTAGACTGGCTCAAAAGCCCTTTCTGTCCCTTCGTGTGGGCTTCCCACGATGACCGAAACTCTTGAAACGACCGCAGCTTGTCAACAGATGCTGAGTTTGGGCGAAGAGCTTCAGCTGGGAATCGTGATGCATAAGGTTATGGATGATCCTGTGAAACGAACGAAAGAAGGATGGACTTGTGTATGTGAGCAACCCTCTTAAGATAGACTGCTATACGCACGGCGAAAGGTACAGTACAGTCACAATATAACCATAATGTGATGATGGTTACTTGAAAAACTTCAGTGTAGGTGTGATGTCAGTAGAGCTGTAGCCCATGAATCACTTTTTCTCCAAAAAGTTGAAAAGCCAATGATACCCTCATCCTTTCAAAATTGTTAGGGATTGTGTGGCTTCCAGTAATTCCATGCATTGCCTGCAATGTGACGCTGCAACCATCCAGTGCCAAATCTTTGCGGACAAATTGCAAAGATACCTGGAAGGAATATCAAAATGAGCAACTGTTAGAAACAAACAGATACTAAGTGTATTCATAAAATTACATGGCATTCAAGAAAACCACTAACAACTTACCCGGCCGTTGGGTGTTTCATAGTCTGACCTCAGCAGTCCATTCCGCAGGCACTTAATCAGGTGGATAAAGTCTGACAAAAAATGAAGTTTGCGCGTTGGGTCCACTGGATGCAATGTGCTGCACTTCGTTTCTGTCAGTGATGCTTTGATGTCCATTAAAGACCACATCTTCTGGTTCCAAGTGGCACCGTCTGACGTAATAAAATCACATTTGAGTCCTGCCTTTTCAGCTGAAATGACAGCCTCAAGCATCATCTTTGTCAGCAAGTCCCCATTTACGTTTTCATGGGTCGCAAATTCAGCGAGTATTTGTGTCTACTTTTCGGGAACTTTCCCACAAAGGCCACAAAAATTACTACCATGCCATGATCACACACAGTGTGCTTATCTTCGTCAGACGTAAATTGACTCAAGTTGACGAAGCCATCAATGTGGCCCTCACTGTTTACCGACAGGTGCTCCGAGAGTTTCATGTCATCCACGATGAGGCCTCCGTGACATGAAAACTCGTCCATAGTGCTTGTCTTTTGTTTCAGCACATCAAAAATTTTATGGCTGAATCCAAACCCAGTTCTCTAACACTTAAAATATTTGCGAAGTGTAGTCTTACTAGAGAGAACTAAGATTTTCCCCCGTCTCAAATGCTCATACAACTTCCCACTTTTCAGCTTCATAATCAAACATTCGAGCACCCACTCATTCGAGAACATCATGCCTTTAGTACTCTTCCGTGACGAAGCTTTGAATATGTGCAGAGATGCCTCACGTTGCTTCTCTGGTAGGAGAGCTACTTTTGCATTCAATTCTTATTCAGCAATTGCCACATTCTTGGCTAGCATTGCACTCAACGTTTTCTTAACACATTTGCCTGATTTTGAAGACGTGCCGTGTTCTTTTCTTGTTGCGTCAATCGTGAAGAAATGGTTTTCTTTGCAGGAAAGCGTACACGAGAATTAATGTACGACTTTCTTGTTAGTAACGCTTTCCTTAGGGAATTGCATTCTGTACACAAATAAACAAACAATGCAGGCGTTAAAATTGGACGCTTGAACATTTGAGGCAATGTGGAAACGTTATGGGCGTCCTAATGCACTTTACGTCTACTTACCTTCAGAAGAAACTTTTCCAAAGCAGCGCACACTGAACACCAGTGTTCGCTTCAGCTCGAAGATGTGCGGTCACCATGCACTAGAGCCATGCACTAGTGCCGACAGTCAGGTTTCTAACATGTATACTATCCATTTCACCACTGTCGTAGACTTCATCAGGTGCATCCGGCTTGTGCTGCTTTTCGCTTCCGCCTTGAGCAGGTTGTGCTGTTTTCCTCTCGGGCCATTGCTTAGGTGCTGCGACGGAAAGGTACGCTGGACAGCCTGGCACGGCGTCAGGTGCCAATGACGGTTTTCCTCCGGGAATGCGCACTTCACCGCCGTTAATCACGTGCACATATTCGCGCATAATATACCTTGGCTCGAAATGGTACTCGCACACCGCTGACGACTCGGTCAGAGGCTTGTCATCTCTCCGGAGGTTACGCTCCCACTTTCTGTGGAGATCCTCGTCCCTAGGAGCGGCGAACAAAGACGCCTTCGGGGAGCCCGGGTAGCCGCTCCGGCAACCCGGAGCAAAACATTGCGAGTCCGTCCTCTGTTTCTGCATGTCGCGAACCTCGCTGTTCGAAATGTCCGCACGGCACTCTAGTAATTTTTGAGGACACAGAAGTGCATACACGTGTAGTCGTCAACTCATGGATGCCGACGCAGCGGTTCGCGAGAATGGAGCAGCAGTGCCTACACCGTACGTGCGGTCCGCTCACTCACTACGAAAAGGCGCACTAGCGCCACGGGAAACCCTAGCGGTGGTCAGTGGTGTTTCCGACCGTCGAGAGAGGCCGGGCGGCTTGCCGGTCGTGCCACTAGAGTATATACCGTAAGCGTGAGAGGCCTGTATGGTGGCGCAGAGTTCAAACAGACAAAAGCAGCTAACATTGCAGTAACCAAGTGTATTCTACTTCGCTGCTGGTGTAAATTGTCGGCAGTGGCATAATCGTATTGCTGCCGAACATTTACACCAGCAGAGAAGTAGAATGCACTTGGTTACTGCAATATTAGCTGTTTTTGTCTGTTCAAGCTCTGCGCCACCAGGTGGAAGCACCATAGAGGCCACTCACGTTTACGGTTCCGCCAATTACCGGAAAGGCTAAAACTACAGTACTAAAACTCTCCCGCAGCGAGCTCCACGTTTTTCAGCGTCTGTTGTTATGCTGAAGAACAAGGTGTGTGTGTGTGTGTGGGTATTGACCCTTTTCGCGGAGCAGTTTGTTTTAGAGAAACGAGATGGCGCTCACGGCGGCGCCCCATACCTCTCCTCAGCGACCGCGCACGAATACGTAACCATTACAGCTTCTTCCTTGCTTCTGTGCGATCAGCTGTCGGAAATGCAACTGAGTTTTCGCTAACACACTGTGCTCCAATCATGCTAGATTGAACCATGTGGATTGAAGACGTGTGCAGTAGTTGGCTGAAAAAATAGTTACTGGCATGTTAAAGAATAGAATGAATCTGTGTGGCCAAGTTCGCGGACCGCTGCTGCAACTCTCCGAACGTGTTACCGGCACTTCGTGATGTACGGCTTTCCTCGAGGATACAGAAATTTGCTCATCCGCCAGCTTGTATCGCTAACCTTCAAAGAAAGGGCTTCATCCTCAGAATATCGGCAAGAGTGAGTACCACTCGTTAAACAATGACAAAGAGAGTAGCGCCGCTTCCTGTCATAGTAAGTTTCGCGCACGTTATTCTATACACATCTGTCCCAAATGGCAGGAAAACTTATGCCGACTCTGTCGCCGACGTATCAAGAATAAGTGAATGGGCACACACTTGAATATATGCGCACTGTATACGCACAGTAATTGACGGACTATATATACACCTATGGCGCACGAATGGTCGAAGCTGAATGTTTCGTGACGCTCCACAAGAGTAAGCGAGTTACTAGCTGTAACATATATTTGCTACAAGGCATTACAATGTACAAAACAGCTACGTTTCAAGCCTTGTGCGCAGCAAGGTAAATCTATCGGAACTGAGCACACCCGCGAGCGGTTATGCAGAAAATAATCAGATAGTGGCCGCACCGAGGAACTTCACTGAGTCAGAAAATGACAAGCCACTGCTTCAAAATACTTGCCGAATAAAGAACAAAAAGCAAAACACACTAATCCTGACTGAATTCATGAGCTGAATGTTTGGATAGCTTGGAATAGATATATAGCCCCGCTTTTAGAACAAGCACAATAAACGCTGCTTGGGCCGTTTGGACATAGCTTAATCAGCCCCGAAAGTGCTTTTCCATGTTCCATGAAGCTGTGATCAAAGCTTCGTGTCGTCCACGTACTCACCGTCTACGATATCTCCGAAAACAGAGGTTTTCTAAGCCGCGCCGGCGTCATACACTTCCATTGTAAACAAGGAGGCAGCGGAGCACAGCGCCGCCCCGCCTCCCTCCCATACCCCCACGGTCTTTCGCGCGACGGTCACGTTTGCTTTCCGCCGAGCGTTCGCTCTCCGTGATAGCGCGCGGGGAGGGGGGGGGGGGGCGCCCTCCGTGATAGCGCGCGTCCCCCGCGCGCTTTCGCTCGCGCATGCGGCGCGCGGCGACCTTGGAATCTATACGGAACCTCACGGCGACGGCGACGCCGACGGCAGAATTCTGGTTGAAGTGTCCATATAATTGCTGTCGCAATAAAAAACGGCCATCACGGCGCAATACAAGAGCGATGTGCGCATACGCCAACCACCGACGGCGCCGAAGCAACCGCAACTGCCGCGCGATGACTTATCGCCATCCGCCCGCGCGGCGGCTTCGATGCGGCGCGACTGCACACCGTTGTCGTGCGGGGTGGCGTGCTCCTTGGGGCCGACTCATGAAGCAGCGAGAGACGATACGCTCAGAATCAACGCACGACAGAATACACTAACGATGACAGTCAAGGACAACGCCATCAAGTACAGCAAACTTGAAGAAATGCGGATCGGAAACCAAACCTACGCCGCAGTAGCGTACATGACGGCGTCGGAGGATACTTCGAAAGGGGTATGTATCCACGGAGTACCCGAGAGTGAAAGCCAAGAAGTGATCGAGAAGAGCCTGGTCACTGACCGAAACCCCACGATACTCCACGCGAGAAGAATGGGCCACACAAACTCAATCGTTATAGTATTCGAAGGGACACACGTCCCCCACTACGTGTACTACCGTGGCGCTGAATACCGCTGCCTACTGTACAAGACGAAACACGAAGTGTGCGAACAGTGCGGGCGCATCGACCGTAGGTTGGACGTGTGCCCCAATCCAAACAACATGAAATGTCGCGGATGTGGCATACCGAACCCAACGTACCAATGTACACCGAGCAGCAAATTATGCGGCAAGCAACACATCACGGGAGAGAAGAAGTGCACGGAAATCTTCAGGACTCCATATTTACTAAAGAAACGGCAGTGGGAAAGAACTCAGCAGGAGCAGCAAAGACTCAGCGCTGAAGACCGCACGAGCTGCTCGAGAGAGCGGCCGATCCCCAAAAACACTGACGCCGGCGGAAACGGCAGAGGCGGCGGCCGCAGCAGGAGCCGCTCCCGCTCATACCCGAAGCTGCCCCAGAGCGGCGGTGACGGCGGTAGGTGATCGAGATCCTGGACGCCGACCAGGTCAAGGACTCGTTCCGGGTCGTCAGCGGCAACACCACAGCAGCGGCTGCAGCAGGGACCTGGCCCGCAGCAGCAAGACCAAAGCAAGGTGAGCTGGGCAGACAGGCTCTCCACGCCCGCCCAACAACAACTGGATAGTGGCAAATCCACCCTAGAGCAAAATTATCTCAAATTCAGGCAACGCTAGCTCAGGTACTAAGGAGAATATAGGCCTTCGAGCTAAAATAGCACAGCTAGAAGCAGAAAAGACATGAGATCGGAGCCGCACTCCATCCGTCAGCGGTAGAGCAGTCACGGCCAACCCCACACCTATGCAGGTAAGCGCTCCGGCACCGGCAAAGGCCCCGCCGCATAAGCGGAAGGCGGAAGAAGAGCACCAGACTAAGGACGAACCAATCTCGACTCTCGCAGACTTAATGAAGAAACAATTCGAAATGCTCAATATGCAGATGGAACGACTTGGACAACGCATAGAATCAATTGAAAACAGAATGGGAAGATTCGAAATCCGAACTACAGCATTAGAGAACACCTTGGCAGAAAATCGGCCCGCACCGGTGGGGCCTATAAAGAATGTGAAACCATACCAGAGACCCACCATAGCAGACAGTAGTATGGCCACCGGGCGGGCCATCAATTCGCCACAAACATGGCCCCGAATAAAAATAGCACTGAATATCTGATCTGGCAATGAAACTGCCGAGGGTTTCGCCGGAAACGGGGAAACCTGCAGCAGTTCCTCTTAGGAACAGAAACCCCAGATGTCATAGCCCTGCAAGAAACTATGGGGCCGGCAAAATTATCAGGGTACAAATCCTACGGAGCCTCTGACGAGAAAGCACTCGTTGTAACCCTAGTCAAAAGAAACTTGGCAGTGATGCAACACGAAACCGCGAAATCAAACGTAGAGCACGTCCTCTTAGAAATAATACCGGCATGCAAGAACGACGGCAGCCTCTTTGTCGTAAACATCTACAGCTCTCCAAGACACACAAGTAGGTCCGGGCCCCTGTTCCGAAAAACTCTTGACATAGCAAAGCGAAACACGGTGGTAGTAATAGGGGACTTTAACGCGCCGCACCCCGCGTGGGGCTATCGCATAGGAACCGTCAAAGGACGGAATCTCTGTATAGACGTACAACAGGAGGGGCTCACCCTTATTACGGATCCTCAACAACCCACACGCACGGGTAACCGCGTAAGCGTGGACACCACTTCACAAAGAATACACAGGACCCCAAGTGGGCAAACACACAAGATGATTTCGGCAGTGACCACTTCATTATAGTCACAACAATACACACGGGACCCACAAAAAAGAAGGATAAGAAATTGACAATGGTGGTTGGGATATATTCAGACGGGCACAGCAACACAACAACCCAATGGCAGACATCGATTGCGCAGAAATTATTACGGACATTGATAAATGGACACAACATATACACAAGGCGGTAAAGCAGGCTACTCGAGAAATTCCCGAGGAAGCAGGAAAAAGCAGCCGACAACAACTCCTCCACCTGTGGGAGGCGCGCAGTAGCCTAAAGAGACGGTGGAAGCGCCAGAGGCTGAAAAGGACCCTGCGGCGGCGAATAGCGCGTTTAGACAGGGAGATTGAAGATCACGCGAACCACTTGGACCGACAGCAATGGGAGTCTACAAGCAACGGCATGGAGGGGCTGCTCGGACTGGGCAAAACGTGGAACTTTCTCCGATGTCTCTTAGACCCCGAGGGCAGCAAAACGACACAGAGACAGAATCTCAACAAGATCATCCACACTTACGCGGGAACCGACGACGAACTCATTCGCGACATACAGAACAGATACATAGGAAGCATTACGCAAGAACCACAGAATACGTACACGGGCAGGGAAAACCCCGCATTGGACGAGGAGATCACGGAGGCCGAGGTGAGGGCCGAAATACTCAGGCTACGCACAAAGTCGGGACCGGGCCCGGATGGCATCACGAACAAGATTATCCGAAACCTAAATGACGAATCCATTGCGGCAATAATAAAGTACATGAACGAGTGCGGGGAGCGGGGCGCAATACTGCCGCAGTGGAAAACTGCGCACGTTTTGATGATCCCCAAACCCGGGAACAAATTACTGATTGAGAACCTCAGGCCCATCTCTCTAACCTCGTGCGTGGGTAAGCTGATGGAGCACGTCGTTCTCACTAGATTAAGCAACAACATGGAGGACAGAGGTCTGTATCCGCTCACGATGATCGGGTTCAGGCCGAAACTGTCCACACAGGACGTCCTGCTCCAAATCAAACATGAAATCCTGGACGCGCGGGACAAAGGAACGGGACTGAAAGCCATCTTAGCGCTAGACCACACCAAGGCCTTCGATAATATTACGCACAAAGCGGTCCTAGGGAACCTCCAGGACCTGGGGGTGGGTCGCAAGGCCTACACCTACGTCCGGGACTTCCTCTCGAACCGGACAGCTCAAATCACGATAGGAGAAATCAAGTCGGATGACATAGAACTGGGTAGCAGGGCAACGCCGCAAGGCTCGGTATTGTCCCCCTTGCTCTTCAACGTGGCCATGATCGGCCTGCCGAAAATCCTCAGTAAGATCCGCGGCCTCAACCACAGCCTGTACGCCAATGACATAACGTTGTGGGTGACAGGCGGCAGCGAACGCCAAATCGAGGAAACCCTCCAACAGGCCACGGAGGCCGTCGAAAGCTACGCGGCAGAGAAGGGGCTCAGTTGCTCCTCTCAAAAGTCTGAACTCCTGCTGGTGTCCCCTACGACCAGGAAACAATACGGAGGAACACCGAACATTAACATCAAGGCGAATGGGGGCCCATACCTATCGTAGACGAAATCAAAGTCCTAGGACTCCGGCTGCATGCGGAATACAGAAACCTCGGTACCATCAAGGCGCTAGAGAACAGCGCACAGCAAACACTAAGGCTAATCAAACGGATATCCAACAGACACTACGGCATGATGGAGGTCAGCCTAATTTGTTTAGTGCAGGTCTTCGTCTTTAGCCGGGTCTATGTGGCACCGTACCCAAAATTTGGTGTGGCAGAAAAAAAACAAAATGGAATGAATCATCAGACGAGCTATCAAACAGGCAATTGGCGTCCCAGTCACAACACCCAACGACAAACTATTAGAGTTGGGGCTACACAACACGCTTGACAACTAATCGAGGCGCACACTACCACCCAATACGAAAGACTCACAGAAACCCCAACGGGGCGACACATTCTACAGAAACTCAAAATTCGATATGAAGCGCAACACAGCACGAAACTAAGCATTACACTGGAGACGAGGAGGAAATTTGAAATTCCTCCACTGCCCAAGAACATGCACCCGGAGCACCACAAGGAACGACGAGAGCCAAGGGCGCGCCACATTGAGTGCAAATACCATGACGTAGAGGGCGTGGCCTACGTAGACGCCGCGGAATACAGAGAACGCAAAGGGATGTTGCGGTAAAGGTGGACGGAGAACCATTCGCGAACGGCACCGTGAGAACGGACAACGCCGAAGTTGCAGAGGAAGCCGTTATAGCATTAGCGGTGGCCTCCACGAAAGTGAGAATTATCGTGATTCAAAAATTGCAGTTCATAATTTCGCGGAAGGACGCATCTCGCCAGAGGCGCTCAAAATTCTAAACAATAACAGCGACCGTCATCGCGGGACGATCCAAATTATTTGGGCACCCGCGCACTCCTCTCCCCCCGGCAACGTGGCGGCTCACAACGTAGCTCGAGGATTTACTCGCCGAGCAAGTGAGCCGGCCCAGCCGGGAACGAGAGGAGACCGCATGGTCAGCTACAAAGAAATAACCGATTACTATCTGCTGGGAAGGGCCCGGTACCCACCAGCTCATCCCGGGCTCACCAGGAAACAGGCAGTGGCCTGGCGCCTCCTGCAAACACACATGTATCCAAACCCGATGGCCTGCAGCAGATTCTATCCAGGGCGATACAGCGATCAAATGCAAATTATGTAAAGTTAGGGCGGATCTGCCACATATTCTATGGGCATGCTCGAAGGCGGCTCCTTTCGAGGGCCACAAAATTCAAAACCGGCAGCAGTGGGAGACCCTGCTGCTCAGCTCAGACCAGCAAGACCAGGTCTGGGCCATCCAGCTAGCCAAGGCAGCCGCTGAGACCCAGGGGATCTCGGCCGTCTGCTAGGCGGAGGGAGGCTGCGTCTGCCCTCGTGAATTGCTGGCACGAATAAAAGTTGAATCTCTCTCTCTCTCTCTGGGCCACTTCTCCGACATTTCGATCCGGAGGCGGTCACCGAACTGCATACTGATGCAAGTGGTGTGGGCGTTGGTGCTGTGCTCATCCAGTTTCACGACGCTCGCCAACACGTCGTTGCGTATGCAAGTCGTACTCTAACGAAAGCAGAGAGAAATTATACAGTCACGGTACTGGAATGTCTTGCTGTTGTTTTCGCCATCCACAAGTTCAGACCATATTTATACGGTCGCCATTTCAAGATTGTTACCGACCATCATTCTCTCTGCTGGCTCGTTGGACTGCGTGACCCAGCTGGCTGGTTGGCTCGGTGGGCTTTGTGGCTCCAGGAATACAAATTTTCCGTTGCATACAAGAGTGGTCGGTGCCACACAGATGCCGACTGCTTATCTCGTCTTCCCGATCAGAGCAACTGCACTGATGATGACGATTTCGACGACTACCTAACTGTCATCTCATCCGACTTTCCTGACTTCGCCATCTTCCAGAACACACAACAGCGCGACCCTTCACTAAAGCCGATTATTGATGCGACTCGCAGATCCGAACGGCCTACGCCATTTGTGATTCGTGACAGTCTGCTCTACCAAAAGAATTATTCTAACAACGGTGCTCCGCTGCTCCTCGTCGTCCCAGAATGCCTGCGCCTTGCGGTAATTGGGGCCATGCCCGGCGACCTTACATCCGGGCACCTTGGATTCGCTCGAACGCTCCACCGCCTCCGACATCGTTCCCTACAACCAAGCAGTACGTTGCCAGCTGCGATGTCTGCCAACGTCACGAACAACCGACTACGGCTCCTACAGGAACTCTGCAACCAGTTAGACCGCCGGCTTCACCTTTTGAGAAAGTAGGTATGGATTTACTCGGTCCCTTCCCCAAGTCTTCCACTAGGTGCCACTGGATAATCGTGTGTGTGAATTATTTAACACGTTATACTGAAACAATGGCACTTGTCTTAGCTACAGCAGCCGATGTTTCGGGGTTTCTTCTGCATTCTATTATCCTCCGCCACGGAGCTCCTCGTGTGGTGATAAGTTATCGCGGCCGGCAGTTCACTGCTGACGTCGTGGAAGAGTTAATGCGCCTTGTGGAACTCAGTATCGCCATTCCACGCCTTACCATCCGCGAACCAATGGCCTAACCGAGCGCACCATGCGTTCAATGTATGTCTCAGCGAATGATAAGAACTGGGATACCGTATTACCGTTCATCACATATGCTTTCAACACAGGCAAGCATGATGTAACAGGATACGCACCTTTCTTTCTCTTCTACGCTCACCATCCTCAAAGGTTCCTCGACACCATACTTGCTTTTTCATCTAACGAAGATGCTTCTGTCGCGCAGATATTGTATCGTGCCGAAGAAGCACGTCGACTCGCCCGGCTCAGAACCGTATCGTCGCATGCTCATGCCAAGGCTTGCTACGACTCACAACATTTGCCCGTCAGATTCACCACCGGTGACTTCGTGTGATGGTGGACACCGGTTCGGAAAAGGGGACTTTCCCAAAAGCTGCTCTCCAAGTATTTGGGCCGGTTCGTCGTTCTCAAATGCTTGAGTGAAGTGACCTATGTTGTCGCTAAAGTGGCAGCTGATAACCGCCGTTCAGGCAAGACGCAAGTAGTGCACGTTGCACGATTGAAACCGTACCACCAACTCGCTCGGTGAGCTTCGTCTGCCCTGGAGGAAATTGTAACGCCGCACAGGAGGAGCGTAGAAGAGGACGTAAAAGCGGCGCGAGGTTTTTGGCTGATCGATTGTTTCGGACTATCCCATGTCTTGTCTGCGCTTTTCACTGTAAATAAATCCATTCTTCATCCGTAACAATATAACACTCTACAGGCTTTCTGCGTTTGCCTCTGAACCCTGTAGGCACTCGCGACAAAAGAAACATCGTCCCTATTGGCGCTTGGGTATGTCACCGCCCTATTTCGAAAAGTGCGCGCGCATTGCCGGTTGTGCCACGAGCACGGAAGGACGCCAGCGCCACCCGCTTTCCATGCGGCGGTGGCTGTAGACAAAGCGATCGCACCGCCCTCGAGCTTATCTCCGTTATCCGCGCGCGCAGTGGCGACCAGCCACTCGACGCAGCCTGTCCAGGGCCGTCCGGGCGACAACAACACGCTGCATGACGTCTTCGTCTCCAGGTGAGCCCGAATTCCGCACTGCGGCGCCGGACCGACGCCAGAGCCGCCAAGGGATTCTTTCCCTGGGGCACTATACCCATTATTCTTTGAGATAGGCCACAAGACGCAAATAGAGACTCAACTATTGAGCTATGACTGCGCAAATACCGCGACTGAACGTTAGACTGGCTCAAGTACTATATTTCTGCTGCTCCCAAAAGTCATGGGAGCATTGACGTCGACACGGTCTGTGTGACTCGCTTAAGCGGCAAATGTGTATTTCAGTAATCGAGGCGAAGAATCAGTTCTTACCAAGTTCAACTCGCTGAGCTCGCGATGACTTTCCAAACAGGAAAACAAGTGAGCAATCGACCGTGTCTTGGCGCCGGCGAGTAAGCTGTCCTCGTGACGCTCGCAATTGTAGTTTCTGTCGTCAGTACTGAAACTGTCTATAAACGACTTTTACACAAGAGAAAATATTGTGGCTGCCAATGGGCCACGACTAATAGTATCCCAGACAATGCCTGATAATTCCTCAAAGGGCCCGTCTAAGCTAGCCTCACACGAGAGGTTTCGCTTGAACGTGCTGGTTATGCTTGTCGGCAAAAAAAATATAGTGGCAGTAATCTGGCAGCGCCGACGAACCGAAAGGCGAAGTGGCGGTGTGGCCCTGGTGTTTGTTGCCTTAACGATATACACAACGCTGGACGGACTGAACCAACGCGCGAATTGCTCGCCTAGGTACGAGAATGATGATTGGCAATAATTCGAGCCGCCACGAGATTAATCATATCGAAGTGTTGTTAACTAGTATTCAGAGCGTTTCTTCTAACACATTTTGCCACATTTTCACATGCAGAGTCGGTATTCTAAGAGGTTCTACTGCCATGTCTGACAGAAAGTTTGACGTGTTTCTGTGTGTCACTGCGGTAATTCGTGCTCTTTCTTGCATCATAAGGCTCATAATACCCAGCGCATCTACCTGTAACAAATGTTTTGGTTGTTCTGATTATGAAACGCATCATTGATAAGGTTGTAATCACAATGACTAGCCTAAAGGGGCGTAAATATTTATTATAGGGGCACAAAGTTATTTCCCGTAATGTTTGCGTCGTGTTTCTACAAAATACATTAATTTGGAGGCCTCAATAACACCGTTCGTAATTCGTAACTGAAAAAGTTAAAGTGATGTCAACTAGGTACCCCACGATAACGTCAGAACTGATTTATAAATAAAGACCGCTTTTTGTTTCACGGATGGGCACCCATTTTTGGCAAACTTTTCATTGGAACGGCAGCCTATGTCATGCACGGAAGCTTTCACTAATGTCTTAATTTTTCGCAAGCTTCATCATCATCAGCCTATATTTTATGTCCACTACAGGACGAAGGCCTCTCCCTGCGATCTCCAATTACTCCTGTCTTGCGCTAGCGTATTCCAACTTGTGCCTCCAAATTTCCTAACTTCATCATCCCATCTGGTTTTCTGCCGACTCGACTGAGCTTCCCTTCTCTTGGTATCCATTCTGTAACCCTAATGGTCCACCGGTTATCCATCCTACGCATTACATGGCCTGCCCAGCTCCATTTCTTCCGCTTAATGTCGGCTATCCCCGTTTGTTCTCTGATGCACACCGCTCTCTTCCTGTCTCTTAATGTTAGTCCTAAGATTTTTTGTTCCATCGCTCTTTGTGCGGTCCTTAACTTGTTCTCGAGCTTCTTTGTTAACCTCCAAGTTTCTGCCCCATATGTTAGCACCAGTAGAATGCAATGATTGTACACTTTTCTTTTCAACGACAGTGGTAAGCTCCCAGTCAGGATTTAGAAATGCCTGCCGTATGCACTCCAACCCAATTTTTCTATTCTGTAAATTTCTTTCTCGTGATCAGGGCCCCTGTGAATAATTGACCTAGATAAACGTGCTCCTTTACAGACTCTAGAGGCTGTCTGGCGATCCTGAATTCTTGTTCCCTTGCCAGGCTATTGAACATTATCGTTGTCTTCTGCATATTCATCTTCAACCCAATTCTTAGACATCCTCGCCTCAGGTCCTCGATCATTTGCTGTAATTCGCTCCATTGTTGCTGAATAGGACAATGTCATCTGCAAACCGAAGGTTGCTGAGATATTCGCCGTAGATCCTCACTCCTAAGCCTTCCCAGTCTAAGAGCTTGAATACGTCTAAACATGCAGTGAATAGCATTGGAGAGATTGTGTCTCCTTGCCTGACCCCTTTCTTGATAGGTAACTTTCTACTTTTCTTGTGGAGAACCAAGGTAGCTGTGGAATCCTTGTAGATGTTTGCTAAGATATTATGCCTCCTGTACTCCTTGATTACGCAATGCCTCTATGACTGTGGTATCTCTACTGAATCAAATGCCTTTTCATAATCTATGAAAGCCATATAGGGAGGTTGATTGTACTCCGCCGATTTCTGGATTACCTGATTGATGACATGGATATGATCCATCGTAGAATATCCCTTCCTGAAACCAGCCTGTTCTCTTGGTTGGCTGAAGTCAAGTGTTGCCCTGATTCTATTGGAAATTATCTTGGTGAATATTTTATACAATACTGAAAGCAAGCTAATGGGTCTGTAATTCTTCAATTCTTTAACGTCTCCCTTCTTATGTATTAGTATAATGTTGGCGTTCTTCCAGCTCTCTGGTACACTTCAAGTTGTGAGGCATTGCGTATAAAGGGCCGCAAGTTTTCAAGCTTGATATCTCCTCCATCTTTGATTAAATCTGCTTTTATTCCATCGTCTCCAGCAGCTTTTCTCCTGGTAATGTCTTTCAAGGCCCTTCTAACTTCATCGCTAGTTATAGAAGGAGCCTCTGTATCCGGTTCATTACTATTTCGAATGAAAGTAGCTTGGCTGTTTTGGGCACTGTACAGGTCCGTATAGAATTTTTCCGCTGCTTTTACTATGTCATCGAAATTGCTGATGATATTACCATGCTTATCTTTCAGTGCATACATCTTGCCTTGTCCTATGCCAAGCTTTCTTCTTACTTATTTAAATCTGCGTCCTTATTTTACGGCTTCCTTAATCTTTCCCACGTTATAATTTCGAATATCCCTTACTTTCTTCTTGTTGATCAGTTTTGACAGTTCAGCGAATTCTATCTGATCTCTTTAGTTGGACATTGCTATGTTCTGTCGTTTCTTTATTCTAATCACCAAGGCAACCTACTGGTTGCCTTGGTGATTTACCTCCCACTTCAATTACTGCTTCTGAGATCAACCTAGTTACGGTTTCATTCGTTACCTCTATGTTGTCTTTATCTTCCTTTTCTAAAGCTGCATATTTGTTTGCGAGAACCAGCCAGAATTGGTCTGCTTTTACCCTAACTGCCTCTAGGTTGGTCTGTTTCCTCTTCACTAATTTCACTCTCTCTATCTTCAAATTGAGAGAAATCCTAGACCTCACTAACCTATGGTCACTGCACTTAACCTTACCTAACACTTCTACATCCTGCACTATGCTTGGATCGGCAGAGAGTATGAAATCTATTTCATTCCTTGTTTCTCCATTAGGGCTTTTCCAGGTCCACTTCCTGTTGCTGCACTTCCTGAAGAAGGTATTCATTATTCGGAGCCTATTCCTTTCCGCGAATTCTACTAACATCTCTCCTCTTGCATTCCTAGAATCGATGCCGTAGTGGCCAATTGCTTGCTCACCAACCTGCTTTTTCCCCACTTTTGCATTGAAGTCGCCCATGACTACAGTATACTGAGTTTTCACCTTTCTCATTGCTAATTCAACATCTTCATAAAACTGTTGTATTTCTTCATCATCGTGACTAGAGGTTGAGGCGTAGGCTTGTACTACCTTCATTTTGTACCTCCTATTCAGCTTTACTACGACGACTGCTACCCTCTCATTAATGCTGTAAAATTCATCAATGTTGCCTCTATGTTGTTATGGACTAGAATTCCTACCCTGGATTCTCGCTTATCTGGAAGACCTCTGTGGCAGAGGACGTGGCCGCATGCTTATGAAACTCTATTCATTAGCAAAAAATTGCTGAGACAAATGCCGTGCAATTGAGAGCAGAGTCCGTATAAAAGGTCAGCGTTTTCTGAGTGCCCCTCGCAATGGTTCCTGCTTTTTCGTCACAGCAATGATATTTGAGCTGTTGCATGGTTTGTTCCTTTCGTCGAGTGACACGCTTTTAATGGAAACATGTTTTCACAGTGAATGTTCTGAATAATTTCTTCTTTACTAGATATGAGAACATCTGCCGCCGTCTTTCTCAGGTAGACTGAGCACGAAATTAGTTCATGTTCGTTTATTTTGTTACTTAGACAGCGTATAAGAGGGGCTCGCGCCTAAAGAATAAATTTCTTGACGTAGCCTCAACCTCCTTCGCTGATACAGAAACAATATGTTGCATTCTACATGTACATCAGTTGGCGCAAACCACACACAGTACAGTAAAGGGTAATACACACAATTTGGCAAGCATAAACGGGAGATATAAACACTAGTTTCAGATAGACAGCTTAATACAATATATTTTTTTAGTAAACAATTAATCAAAACCTAACCATTTGCTGAGAAAAATGACAGTTTCACCTTAGAGGGACGTATATAATTGTTATTTGACAGAAGTGAACGGGAAATATGCAGTTTATGTGCGTGGGAAGTTCACATCAAAAACAACAAAGCGCATGCGAAACACTAAGAAGGCATTCGGGATACGTCACTGTGTTACAGTGGCATATTTCAACCTCAGGTCTAGGTTCTACTTCAGGCACTATTTATCTATCTATCTCTCTGTCTATCTGCCTGTCTATTATATTGATCTATTCAGCCTCTTACCGGATGTTTTAATGCTATTGGCATCATTTGCCTACTTCAGACTTTATCTATCTATCGATCTATCTATCTATCTATCTATCTATCTGTCAATCTATCTATTTTCTATTATATTTATCTATCTAGCCTCTTACGTCGGCCCATCAGCACAAGTTGTCTACTAACTTGGGCCACTAGGTGAGTGGTGGTGTTGGCGCCGTGGTTCTCGCATCGTCATTAATTCAGCTTCGTCAGTCGCCTCTCTTTATGCCGTCATCGTCGTCAGGCCGTCGTCATCATACAGGCATCGTGATACGTCATCCAGTCATGCCATCGTCGGCATGCATTACACCGTCACGCCTTCACGGTCGTCACCTTCGACTCTCGTCATTCCGGCGTCGTCGTGCGTCGTCACACAACAGCCGTCGTCATACAGTGATCGTCGCGTTTTACTGTCCCTCCAGTAACGTCATCCTACTGTCGTTATACCACCGTCGACGTCACTACCTGGTAATTCTATCGTTATTGTGCTCATTCAATCGTGATTACAATGCCGTGGTTATGTCATCGTCGTCAGACACAGTCGCCATCATTGTCAACGTGGCATGGTGGGCACTCCAGTTTCGTCATCCGGATCATTTAACGCAGTCACGCCGTTATTGTCATTCGTGATAGTCACCGTCATAACATTGTCGCTGCTATCCCTGCAGTGGCTGCATTGGGGACCTTAACTTGCCAGGCGTTAATTGGGAGCGCTTTGAATCACTTCGCCACAGCAGCAATCATTTAAACAGTATACTTAACATATTGTTAACTCATGACCTAATCCAAACAGTTCAGGAGCCAACATGTGTGCAAGGAACTTCCAAATCTATACTATATTTGGTATTTTTACCTAGATTGTTACCTAGATATACTATTCATGTTGTGGAAGGGATTTCTGGTCACCTGCTTGTCAGTGTTTGCTGATCCGTTGTCACTTTTATCAAATCAAATAACCCTGTGAAGCTTTCTTTCAAAGACTACTCACGTACAGACGATGCATCCATTATAGAACATTTAGAAACATGCCTTACAGATTTTATTGACAATGATGTGAACACACTTTGGGCGTCGTTTCAAAGATATGTGTCTCTACTGTACAGATAAGTTTGTGCAGAGCAAACGTAAACTAGTTCGTAAGCAGACTCCGTGGATGGCACGTGAAATAATCCACTTGAAGCGAAGGGTAAAAAGGTGAAAGAAACGGTACATGCACATCGGTCATCTGAAAGAACTAAAAGAAAACCCTGCACCTGCGGTACACTCTTCGAAAGATCATTACTTTAATACAGTGTTGCCGAAATTCATTATAGAGGACCCCGAAAAATTTGGGAATTATGTAAGTAAAAAAAAAAGAAAACAGTGTCAGAAAAAATTGTTAATGGTTCTATAGTTACCGTTAATGGTGATATTGCATGTCATTTCAATGACTACTTTCGCAGCGTGTTTGCTAACTCAGTTCTCCATTTAGTGATACGGTACTTCATCCCTCTGATGTGCATTTTATTTCATACCCTGGCGTAGTTTCTATGTTACTAAATCTAAAAACAAAATAATCAGGTGGTCCTGACAACCTTCCTAACGTGTTTCTGAAACGATATGCTGACTTCATTGCAAAGTTTCTTGTTATTATCTATCGTACTTCATTACTTCATGGAAGGTTACCGGATGACTGGAAGAAAGCCAGAGTTGTGCCCATACACAAGAAAGGTGATCGGGCTTAATTGCCAAATTACCGTCCAATATCGCTTACATCATCATGCTGTAAACTAATTGAACATATTATTCCCAATCAGATAAATGAATTTTTAGCCGGACACTCAGTCCTCTATAATTACCAACACGGGTTTAGAAAAGGCTACTCAACAACTACACAATTTGTTACAGTATTGCATTCACTAGCTTCATGCCTTGATAAGAACGGTCAGATTGATGCAATATTTCTAGATTTTAGCAAAGCTTTTGATGGAGTTCAACATGACAAACTAATGCTAAAGCTCAGACGCATTAAACTACCGAAAATTTTAATTCTATGAATAACGCACTATTTAACCAATCGCCATCAATTTGTAGCAAATAATGAGCGGCAATCAGGCTATCTTCCGGTTGGCTCCGGCGTCCCCCAAGGAAGTGTGCTGGGACCATTACTGTTTTTACTGTATATAAATGATATAATCACTGTAATTGATCCTAACGTGCAAATCAGATTGTTTGCGGATGATTGTGTGCTTTTTCAAGAAATAACCTCAACTAACGATCAGAACCATCTTAATACCGCTCTTGCTTACATTTTTGAATGGTGTGAAACATGGGATATGAAACTTAATACTGATAAAACCGTCTTTCTTCGCTTCACTCGGCAAAAAGCTCCGCTCTCTTTTGCGTACACGCTAGGCACGGCACCGGTGCGGGAAGAGACTAAATATAAGTACTTAGGCGTTACACTTACTAATACTTTATCTTGGAACTTACATACAGATAACATTTGCTCTTCTGCGCTCCGTAAATTAGCTTAAAAGCTCAGCCCAAGTGTAAAATTACTTGCGTACAAATCAATAATCAGACCGAAACTTGAATATGCATGCGTGGTTTGGGACCCGTTTACTAAACACAATATTTCCCATCCCGAAAAGGTGCAGAGAAAGGCTGTACGGCTTATTTACTCGAAATTTTCTCCGTATGACTCACCCTCTGAAATAATGCAGGCTAATGGCATTCAATGTCTCGAACAAAGAAGGAAAGCTTTACGTTTACAATTTCTGTTCTTGCTGTGGAATCGGGACCTAGTAATCAATCCATCACCCCATCGATCATCTTCTACATCAAGGCATACTCGCCACCATCATCCTACTTCGCTGACACTCTATTTTACACGAACAGATTTATTGAAGCTTTCATTTTTTTCCTCGCACTGTAACCGATTGGAATGATTATTTATTTCATTTCGCCTCAATTTGATGTTTTTTGAAACGTTGTTAACTCTGTTACATTTGCTTTGTTTACCTTTCTACTCACCCTGCTTCGACCTGTACAAGGTCTGTAGTATTGAATAAATAAATAAATAAATAAATAAATAAATAATAAATAAATAAATAAATAATAAATAAATAAATAAATAAATAAATAAATAAATAAATAAATAAATAAATACCGGTGTCGTCATTGCGTCGTCTTTATACAGTCGTCATCATGATGCCGTCGAGGTCGTTCTAACATCGAACTCATATTATCTAGTCGCTGTCACGCCAGCGTCGTCACACAGTTGTCGTCATTGTCACCTTGCTCATCCGCATCCCTTCAGTAACGTCGTCATTCTGTCGTATCCATCGACTGATTCCCTCTTCTATCGTAATTATGCTGTCGACATTCAACCGTGATTATGCGTCCGTTTTCATGCCATTGTCGTCAGACAGTCACGCATACCGTCGTGCCATGTGTCGAAGCTGCCTTGCGGCGTGTGTCCTCGAAAGCGGAATTGGAACGCTGTGCTCTTCTTGAAGTGATGTGCGAGCAGCGTTATCTACGGAATCATCGCCACTGATTCCACAATGACCAGGTACCCATTGAAAGACAACCTCATGGCCTTTTTGTTGGACGTGATAGTGAAGTGGCAGGATTTCGTATGTCAGCTGTTCATGACATCCGCGTCAGAGAACTGATGCGTGCACTATAATGTCGCTTTGAGTCAGAAAACACAGCCCATTTTCTAGGTCTTTCAGAATCAATCTATTCCAGTGCACGACGCCGAGCCGTTAGTTCTGCCGCCGTAGAGGTCGTGATATGCGATGTCTTGAACCGCAGTAATATTCCTCGCGTTGGTATAACCACCGCACCAGCAGAACTGGACGGTGTAGTCGATCCATCGGTATAGATGTGCACGTTGTTGCTGTACTTTTCATAAAAGAGGAGTAAGCTCAGTTGTTTTAGAGCAGGGGCCGGTAGATGTGACTTCTTATGCAGTCCTGGAATCGTTATATGTAGTTGTGGACGGCTCAAACACTACGGAGGAAACACTGGCTTGGCCACAGGTGCGTACCCTGAAGTAAACGACGCACGATGTGCACTGACAGTAGCGCTAAATATCGTTCAGGTCCTTTCAGTAGTGAGGCTCGCCAGGTGGTGGGAAGGGGTTCTAGCATAGTGTCTGAGATGCGTGCGCATTGCCTCAATGGTAATGTGCGTCGTGACTGGGTAATCCTGCGCAATGGCAATGGTTTCAGCCGTTGACGCACTGCGCGGTAAGCCAAGACATCTTAAGGACTTGGGCTTGAATGCTCTGAATCGTACGCAGATTAATCTTGCAGGTGTTGGATGTTGTAGGCAGGTTGTACCGCCTGAATCCAACGAACACCATGTACAGCTGTAACGTAGCGTGTATAGATACTCCCGAACCTTTTCCTGCAAGGAACCTGAACAGGTGACATATAGCAGTCAGCCGCTTTTTCAAGTAATTCACGTGCGGAATCCAAGACAAGTCTCTGTCAGTTACGACTGCCAATAACATGTGACTTCTGCTGTATGGTGTAAACTTTCCGTTAATTTATATGCCGTAAGCAGACATTGGCTTCCTGGTGAATGCCACCATTGCGCACTTTCCACATGAAATTTCAAGCACTTGTTGACGAAGGTAGCAAGATGCCATTGTGACTGCCTTCTGAAGCCGAGCGCGAAGCTGAAGTCGTGTTCCTTCTGTAGTTGGCTTTATTAATATTGACAAGTCACCTTGTTGGTATAGAAATATCGACATCATAAGTGACGCCGACAGTGCTATTGCATCCTGTAGGAATCATGGATCGCACTTTAACTTCGTCGATCTCCGTTACGTGCCGCAGGCTTTGCAGCGCACTACGATGTAGAACGTTTACTACGAGTACATTCTTCCGTGCGTTTATTCTCACGTCTTTTATCTCGTTTGGCGCGTTTTCCTCAAAAAACGCAGAAAGGACTTGGCTGTTTAGAAGTCGCAGATTGGACACAGGGTCCATGGGCATGAAGAGCATAGGGTAGGGCCAGCGCTGTGGTGTTGTCTTCACGGTGCAGACACTTGTCGACGATGACCTCCGTAGCGTCTCCTGTCGTAGCCACGGTAAGCTAGCGGCTCGTGCTCGCGCTCGGCACGCACTCGTGCCACTGCTCCCGTGGTCGTCGTCGTCGTCCTCGTTTTCCAACGCTGGCTGCGTTGCCGCTCATCATTCCAGCGTAGAATTTTACTTCTCTTCTGTCGTCGTAATACTGCCTTAAGGCAGTATGAGCCCATTAGTGGTGCATCACTGCATGCTTCGCACCTCCCCAGGTTTCATGTTAGTGGAGCTGCATTTTGCTCAATGGGTCATTTGACACTTACGCATAAAATTTGATTCACCGCTCAAACCGAGCCTACGACTTAACTCGTGCTAACTGTAATAATAAAAACTAAAACAGTAAGAAAAGCGTCCATGACAGCCAAATTGCTGAGGGAGTTAAAGAAAACAATGATGGTTTCGCTAATACTTCATGGTGAAAGACATCATCAAACTTGTCCTAAAATAATACGAGTGACGGCTTGGCCGCACGGATTTCTTTTTTTTTTGTAGTTCGGCTCATTACAAGCGTGAAATCGTCGTCCGACGAGTCGACGCTATACGAGTACAACTCATTTGCCTCGCTGTTCGTGTCACTTGACGCGTTTACACGTTTCCTGGACGCGACGACCCGTCGTGAGTGTTGGGCGCCAGGAAGGTCCTCGAGGGCTTCTTCATCCATTGCCGCTACAAGGGAGCGGCAGCTCCCAGGTTTTGCAGAGAAACAAAGCGAGACAAGGGTACAATAAGCGTTCCCTGAAAGTAACAATTCGTCCAATTGTCTTTGAAGTAACTGTCGTTGAAGTGCCGATAGCAAGAATGAACGAAATGTTTATTCAGTCGACCGTTTAAGTAGCCGCCACGGCGTGACGTCAATTCACCCATGCGGCCATGCATGCCTTGGCGGCGTTTTCTGACGATGCATCAGTTCTTCCCCTTTAGAAACGGTCTGGCGCTCTCCGGCACCTTGTTGATCTGCGAACTGGATTTGCCAATGATTCAGCATTGACCGTGCTTGTTTCGGGCTCTGCCGTGGTTCCAGGGCCAGCGGTGCCTGCGTGGGGTCTGCACTTTCTTCATTCACGGGGGTGAACACCTCACTTCCTCCTTTTCCAGGGCTCCACCCCTCTTGTTCCTGTTCAGCTCCTACCTCAACCGCCGATACGGTTTCAGCTGCCTGCGGTGCTTTAGCTGATCCTCATGGCGTGCATGCAACTCCCCGTCCTCCGTCATGACCGTGCTCAGGCAGGCGTTTCTGGAAGTCTGCACCACTGCTAGCTTCCAGCTAGAGCCTGTAGCATAGTTCTTGTAACACACTGGCTCTCTAGGCGCATGGCTGCGGGGGGTCCCACCTGCAGGTGGCAAGGGTCGGGACACCACATTATCCAAAAGCGAACGTGGTTTAAACCCGAGTAGCACGAATCCTGCGGTCCTTCCGTTGCGGAGGGGCGTGTGCCAATAACGCAGCAGCCATCGGACCACACGACGTTCGAGGGCGCCATTAAAATTTTTGCGCAGCCCTTCCTTGACAGTTCGCACCGCCTTCCGTTCGACAACCTCAACCCACTTCGTGTAGGAATCCACTACGATTATCAACATGTGCCCCTTCACTGGCCCTGCTAAGTCAACGTGTACTGCAGCAGAACTGATAGTTGGGCGAGTTGGTACGAATTCATAGTGAAATATTTAGCGCGCACAATAGACAAGGACACAGTGAAGGTGGACACACGAGCGCTCGTGTGTCCACGTTCACTGTTCGTGTGCGTACCTTCACTGTGTCCTTGTCTATTGTGCGCGCTAAATATTTCACAATGTCAACGTCGCGTCAGGCCAAGGAATCGGCTGATTCTCCACCAGTTCTGTTGGCACACTGCGCACGCGTGAACTCTATCCTGGATACCAGAAAAGTGCACGAATAAAGATTTTTCATCGTCGTCATGCTTGGTGAGCATTAGCTGCCGCATGGGTGTTAGCGCCGCGGCGTGTATCCCGATGGCCCCGATAAACAATATCACGGCTGCATGTCAACTCGCCTCTCTTGTAGAAGAATCAGCTAAGGCGTTGCGCTGCACTTCGCCGCATTTCTATGGAGGTGAAATGCAAAAACGCCTATGTGTTTGCGTTGTAGTGCACTTTAAGGAACCCCAGGTGGTCAAAATTACTCCGGAGCCCTCCACTACGGCGTGCCTCATAATAAGAACTGGTTTTGGCACCTAAAACCCCAGAAAGAAACTCTTGGAGAACAATGGGAATAATGTTTCTTGTGTTGACGTCAATATCCTTGGCCAGCCATCCTGAACATAACGCATAACCGGCATGAGCATGAGACCACGTGCAATCGTTCTGGGCAATTCGTGCAAAAACTCTACAGATGGTCTGTAAACAGCACGTGCTCTCGTTGTCTTTTAACTTTGATGGAAGTCTTGTCAATGTGGGCGTTGCACAGGAAGGCGGCTCCGAGTGTCGGTCACAAATAGGGGATTCCTTGGTTTGTACTGAACGCTGTATTGTTACCACTGGCTAAAGGGGCCTATCGTTGCCTGCTATCGTTGCCTATCAGGCCTGCTGCCAAGGGCGGTATTTGTTTGTTGAGACTAAAAAGGCGCATGAATGGCTTATTATCTGTCATCAATGTAAACTTGTTTCTGAGCAGATACTGGCGGAACTTCGGCACACCGAGTACTACAGCTAAGATCTCGCGACCGGCGATTTATGTAGTCGGATAAGCAACGAAGCATGCGACCGCCGATTCCAATAGTCTCCAGGGAGGTGACGATGGCATCATGTGCTATGTTGTCATGCGCGCCTTTCACGTCGAGAAAGAGCGCAACTGGTATGCGCTTACGGGTTTTCTCCTGCTGCACAAACGTTGTGAGGTCAATGACGCTGTCAATTGAAGAACGACCCCGACGAAAACCTGCCATGGAAGCGGGGTAGATATTGTAACGCTCGAGATGCCATTCTAGACGTGCAAGGACCATTCTTTCCATAACCTTGCCGATGCAGCTGGCAAGAGCAATAGGGCGATATGCCGCTAAGTCCAACGGAGGTTTTCCCGGCTTTAGTAATGGTACCAGCCGACCTAACTTCCATTGCCGGGGAACTGTACCTCTATGCCATGAGTTGTTAAAGCTGTTCAGAAGCGCTCTTCTTGCCTCTTGTCTAAGGTGCCCCAGGGCAGAATAGGTGACGCCGTCAGGGCCTGGAGAAGATGATCGTTTAGAGACTGCCATGGCAGCTTCGAGTGCTTCCATGGTAAAGGACACGCCCATTTCCGTTACCTTAGCCGCTGGGAGATCACTTACATCAACGTTGATGTTGACAGGCTCGCCAGTGACGCTCGCACAGAATTCCTCGCCACACCAAGCTCTGTTTGGCCAAGATGGAGTGCCAAAGCTGTAAATGGGTGTCGTTGTTGTGGGGATGAACGAAGACGACGTATTGTCCTCCAGATATGTGAAAGCGGCTTGCGAGGGTCCAGTGACTCGCAGAATGTCTTCCATCACTCACTCTCTAGTTTGTGTATGCGACGCTGAATTTTCTTCGGAATGCGACGTGCGTCTCTCAGATCATAAATTGATTCAGTGCGTCTGTATCGTCGTTCTGCACGCCGTCGAATCGCACGAAGTCTTTCAAGTTCAATGTCGAAATCCGTTCGGCTTGATGACAACGATGATGAACATTTGGAGACTTTAAGTGCTTCTGCGATGGTGTCGGTGATGTCGCCGGCGAAATCTCCCCCACATGCTTCTTCCATAAGCGACGTAAACATAGTCCAGTGAGTGCTCTTCAAGATACCACGAGAGAAAGACCGAGTGAGTCCATTAATCGTTAAGTAGGTGGGAATGTGATCACTCCCATGAGTCTCGATGTCGCAAAACCATTTAACACGTGATGTGAAGTTCCATGACACCAAAGTCAAGTCCAGGCAGCTGCTATACGTAGTACCCCGCAGATACGTCGGGCTACCATCGTTCATCATGCAGAGGTCATAATCAGAGGCAAGCGACGCAACATTCCTTCCCCTGGAGTTTATCTTGGTGCTTCTCCAAAGCAAGTGGTGGGCATTGAAGTCCCCAGTGATGACCCAGGTGCCATAAGTTTCCTTTAATACGTATTTCAGTCTTTCAGGATCAAACCGCCTTGATGGGGTGATGCAACAACCAATAAGAGTAAAGGCCATATTGTTCTTTTTGACGCGGAGGCTTGTTGTATTGGTTGCACTCATGAGGCTGAACAGCATACGAAACATAGTTCAAGTCCGTGCGGATGTAAATGAGAACGTTTCTCCGTTCCTAGCATGTGGAAGAAGCAAAAACTTCGTAACCAGGTAGTCTGTAGGGCTTTGATACGTTCGGTTCCCAAATAACAAGTATAGGGAACCGATTCTTCAAGACAAATTGGCGCAAATTTGAGATGCGGGACTTCAAGCCTCTGGCATTCCATTGAAAAATCGTCGCACTTCTAACTTCAGTACGAAAAGAAAGTGCTGGCTGAGCCATGGTGCTTATATGAGGCTTGCAAGTACTGGATTCAGTGCATCCAGTATTTTCAATGCGCTTTCAGCTGTTGGTGTCTGCAGCTTGTTCAGTAGCATGCGAATCGTATTCATTAGTGATCGCACCATTATAACCACTTGCCGATCCTGTTCAGTCAATTCACCAGCAGGAGATGCCCGGGATGGTCGACTTCCATCAGCGTGCAGTGATTCTGCTGGTGGTTGTCGCTTTGGCAAGGCAGGCCAGGCTTCGGTGTCCGTATTCTTTCCAGTGCCCTTGTCCTTTGTAGACCTTTCTGATGTCAATGGCCTGGGTGGCAGTGGAGGAGGTGACTTGGGACATGGCATACGCATCACCGACGCAGAAGCTTTTCTTGAAGAACGTCGGCGACGGGAGCGTCGCTTCCTGATTTTGACGGCGGCTTCTCGATGAGAGGAATGATCTCTTGCCATCTCCTTTAAGGTAGCCATTTCCTTCTTAATCTTGGGGCAGTCTTTCGATGAGGCCTCATGAGATCCGTGGCAGTTTGGACATTTCATAACAGTGGCGGCACATTTATCCGCGGCGTGTGGTTCAGCGCAGCGGGGGCGCACTATTTCATTCTCACAGACGCTGCTCACGTGTCCGATCTTCATGCATTTGCGGCACTGTAAAGGCTTCGGAATGAAAGGCCGGACAGGATGCCGAAAGTGGCCTACCTTAACGTGAGACGGGAGGCAGTTGCCCTTGAAAACAATCTTCACGCAACGTGAGTTGCCCAGGCGGTAGACATCAACAATGACGTCACGATCACTTGCTGCTTTAACCAGAATTGGCAAGTCATTGCTGAGGATGGCCAAGTCTACATCATATATTACACCGGTGATGACATCAGAGCCCAGTGGTATGTGATAGCGCACCTGCATGCCATCAAGATCTGTTACTTTGCGTAGGGCGCTAAGAGCCCCCGCATGCAGAACATCAACCGCCAGTACATATTTGCGGGTGTTCACTCTGAAGTCCGTGATTTCATTTGGCACCACGATCTCCAGCAGCATCGAGACAGATTGCCTGTTAAGTCGCTTCATGTCACCGTTGGGTATCACAGGCATAAACAGAATGGTGTTCGCGTCGGAGTTCCGCATGGGCTCAACAGTTTGTGTACTGGAGGATGAAGAGGACCTGGTGTTCCTTCTCTTCGCCTTGCGGCTCCGCACAAGTTCG
Organism: Dermacentor silvarum; assembly: GCF_013339745.2. NCBI lineage: Eukaryota > Metazoa > Arthropoda > Arachnida > Ixodida > Ixodidae > Dermacentor > Dermacentor silvarum. Next base: position 178,593,065 of record NC_051161.1, on the reverse strand, counting down.
AAGTCTTCGTCGTCGGAAGGGTCTTCGCTGCTGAACGAGTAGATATGGGTGCCTTCGCTGTCGCTGTCAGTGTGGAGCCCGATCCCTTTCCTGGAGGCGGCCGTCGCTGACGCCGCCGGATCCCGCAGAAACCCTGGGGGGTCCACGTCCATCACCATCGAACAAGGCGGGACGCCTGATCGATACACTGGAGATTTCACAAAAAAAGCCAGAGGTATAAAAACAACACTTCGCCAAGAGACACTTCGTCGTCGTCTCGGTCGAGAAACTTCGAAGGAATTTCTGAAGTGGTGTAGAAGCTGAAGCAGCTCGGAGTGTTCGGCAGGGGTTAGTGTAGTGGCGATGGAACTGGAAAACATGTCACTCGACGACTCTTCAAGCGTTGAAAGGGCGAGGAGATGGAAAGATCGAAAGATTCCTCTGGCATGGTAACAAAGAACGAAGAGTCAAGCTGTTCCACGCGCCCGACACATTCGCCTACAAGCAACGTAACCGACGCAGAAAGTGGATTGTACACAAAAATATTGTTGATGCCGGCGGCGATGTCAAGCGTTGCAAAAGGCAGTGGAACGGCTTTGCGACTCATAAAGATGTCAGATGGTGTAAAGAAGACCGTAGCATCGGTGACGGCATCGCAGATGACTGGGACAAGGGCAAAAGAGCCAAGTGGAATGTCGGTGTCCTCACGCACGACCAGTTTAGACGGCTGATCAAGAGCGTCGTAGGATGGTGCGTCACACAGCGGCGAAAATTCAACTTAGCTCATACGCAGTCGATGACAGCATTATGACGGGACCCCACCCAAGGATGACGTCATGTGAGCAAGCAGGAAGAACAATAAATTCGACAATGTACAAAGCGCCTTGTAAAAGCACACGGGCAGTACAGGCTGCGAGAGGTGTCACGTGCTGCACGCTTGCCGTGTGAAGCGACAGCACAGACAGCGGCGTGGTCACCTTGCGCAGCGAACGGCAGAGTTTGGCGGCTATAACAGAAACTGCAGCGCCGGTGTCCACAAGCGCAAAAGTAGAAGTACCTTCGACAGATATTGCGACCATGTCAGCAGGAGAAGAGCGAGGACTTGGGCAGTTCGAAGATGGCGCAGTTCTTGTGTCGCGAACTGCGGCGCTTAGTTTTCCTCGTCGGAGGGTGTGGGTCGGCGACGCATTGGGGAGAGCGATCGTCGACGAGGAGATGGGGATCGGCGCGATGGAAATTCAGGGAGGTCAGAAGAAACGTACCACTGGGAGGAACCCGGGGCTGATTGGCGCATGGGCTGACTGCCATACTGGAACGGCCGGCAGCGTCGTCGGGAGTTCAAAGGCGACGGCGGCAATAGCGAGCGACGTGTCCTGGCGTGCAGCAGGTGTAACAGGCGGGGCGATTGTCAGGCTTCCGCCATGGATTGCTGACACTCGGGCCGGCCCAAGAAGCAATAGGAGCGGCGGGTGGTGCAGACTGTTGCGGGATCGAGAAAGGCGGCTGGGGAGGCCTACGCACTACCTGCGCATAGGTAGGGGGCACGGCAACAGGCTGCACTGCCTGCGCATGCGTAATAGGCGCGGCAACAGGTTGCGCTGCCTGCGCATACGTAAGAGGCGCGTCGACAGGCTGCACTGTCTGCGTATAGGGAAGAGGCGTGGCCACAGGTGGCTGGTGGTGAGCGACGGGAACAGCTTGAGCGATCTATTCGGAAATGACAGTGCGGAGCGTTGAAGGCAGACGACAGGACGGCTGCTGAGTGAAGGGGACCAAGGAAAGTCGACGGGCAACCTCCTCGCGTACTAAGTCTTGAATCTGCTGAAGCAGTGGAGAGTGGTCGGAAACGGCAACCAGACTCGCTAGCGAGTCGGCGGTCAACAGAGGCTGCCGAGTCATGGTGCGTTGCTTCTTCAACTCTTCGTATATAGCTCTGGAATAACGTGACTACTTCAGAAACGGTGCGCGGATTCCTGGCCAAAAGCATCTGGAATGCGCCGTCATCGATGACTTTGAAGATGTGCTGAACTTTATCACCTTCGGGCATGGCAGCGTTGACACGTTTACAAAGGTCGACGACTTCTTCAATGTAGGTTGTGAAATTTTCACCAGCCTGCTGTGCACGGGCTCGCAAGCGCTGTTCAGCGCGTAGTTTGCGGACAGCAGGTCGACCAAACGCACAATGAAAGACGTCTTGATAGTTGACCATGTCGGCTGGTTCGTGGTTATGGAACCACAGTTGGGCAACGCCAGTAAGATAAAATATGACGTTGGTGAACTTCGCGATGTTGTCCCACTTGTTATGCGCGCTCACCCGTTCCTACGACGTAAACCAATCCTCCACGTCCGTTTCATCTGTACCGCTGAAGACCTTCGGAACACGTTGCCGAGGAACCCCGGTGCAGATGACAGGCTGGGGCGCAGGCGTCGGCGGGTCGGTGTTGTCGGTCATGATGGGCGGAAGCGTTCGGGTTCGAAGCTCCATGGTGCAAGCGGTGGGGGAAATCCAGCAACCTCCACCAATTGAGAAGACGTTTATTGGCGGTGTCCTTCAAGGACGCTACGAGTTCCAAGAACGGCGAGACAGCGTGGAGCACCGTCTCCAAAGACACCAGCGAGCAACAGCACGAGCTGAGCGGGCCGAGCGTTCGCGATGCTACTGGACGGAGGCGCGTCTTCTTTAACCTCCGGTGGTAGTTGCTACGGCCTCTGTGCACGCTATGGATCTATCGGGTTCGTCTGGCGATGAAGAGGCCGAGCGGCGGCAGACGGAGCGCGAGTCGACCGACCCCGAAGTCGTCGGCAAGCACCGAGCACGAGCTGAAAAGACCGGCAAAAGGCGCGGGCTAGGCGTGCCCAGGACATTGCCGAGGAACGTGCTAGGCCAGGCTTGCGACAATGCGGGTGTGTCAAGCAAAATGGTATAGCTTAGAAACTCTGGAACAGCGCCCATACGGTTGCTATAATCCGCGTTCGCGAAGTGAAACGTCACTATGATTTTTCCTTTCACGAATATATGTTGGTACCGTGTGTACCTCTATACTAGAGGCATTGTGCTAAGAAGATTCTATACCTTGTATACGTTGGTTTCCTGCAGAAGCAGAGCTTACACATTGACCTTCCCAAGGGTCATGCGTTCGTAAAGCTTGCATCTTGGACTTAAAGCTTGCATCTTGGACTTCAGTCGTCGACAGTTGTACTGAAGGATCGTTGCGTCCGAACACATCGACTATGACCAACAAGCCGACATCCTGGAGCAGCAACATCAGGAATTACCTCAAGGTCGTCGGGAAATGGGGGAGATGCCCACGGCGATCTGCCTCGGCCCACCGAGCCCCGCGGTTGGCGCATGCCTGCCCATCAACCGTGGTCCGGTACAAGCTCGAGGAACCAATAGACAACCACGTGTACACTCGGAAAGCATTTATTACGAGTGCAACTAACACTCGGAGCAGGCCAGCTAGCTATAGTTGACATCACTGAGGGTTCCCTCGAAGAGAATAATTCACTAGGTAAAGAAGGGTTTCCGACTTACCAACTACGGAATACGGGCGGCCGCGACGATTGCCGAGGCAAGAACGCGGTTGACTAACCACGTGCGGGAAAACGGGAGCGGCGGCGGAGACTTCCGCCGTCCCCGCTTGCTGGGACCAAAAGAGACCCGGGCGATGTCATAGGGATCTCACGTGACCCAACCGGTGGCGCTGATAGCGCTTGCGATGCCCGTGCGCTCCCGCGAAAGGAAAGTTTACCCTTTCCCCACCCTCGCTGGCTCGCATGCGTCCGACGCGACGTTCGCCGCGCGTGCGCGGTCATGGGACCCGAGGATTCCCACAAGGTAGCGGAAATACTTCTACTATTATGAACACCGAAGAACCAACAAGATTGATTGATTGATTCTGGCGTTTAACGCGTGCCAAAATCAGTTCTGATTATGAGGCACGCCGTAGTGGAAGGCTCCGGATTAATTTTGACCACCTGGGGTTCTTGCACTACAACGCAAGCACACGGGCGTTTTTGCATTTCGCGTCCATCGAAATGCGGCCGCCGCGGCCGGGATTCGATCCCGCGATCTCAGCAGCGCAACGCCTGAGCTGACTAAGCCACCGCGGCGGGTAACCAACAAGAGGCACTCCGAGAGAAAGGCTCGCAAGGAAAGCACAAATTACTTCAAGAAACGACTTAGCGACAGTCTTACTATAGCATCCAGGTGTACATTATTGGGTGTTTGAATATGTGTAAAATATCTAACCCAGGGAATGCTAGCCAACGCCACTAGCCATGGTGACGGATGTAGAACACCCGATGGCGCCACGTATTATGGGAGCTTTATGAGCAGGCAGCTGACCAAGAAACCATCGTGTGCTACCTGAAGGCATCCAAACTACCGGATTCGCGACCCTCGCTATTACAGGAACGAGAAGGGAAGCCCGATTTTCGTTAGTCAGAACCATATGAAGCGGCGTCATGCGCAGGAAGTGCGTTCGGATGTAACCGGAGGCAAGTTATTTTTTCGTCTGCCTTTACATTATCATATCTACAAGTTAAATTAAAACAATAATTTACTACATGCTTTCCTTGTCTTCATTGTTTGCTGGCTTCATGTGAATCTGAATCACAAAAATCCGTGTGGCCGAGCCGTCACTAGATTATTTTGGGACAAGCTTGATGATGTCTTTTACCATAATGTAATAGCGAAACCATCATTGTTTTTTAACTCTCTCAATAATATTAGCCATTATGGACGCCTTTCTTAGTGTTTTAGTTTTTATTAGTTATTACTGTTAGCACGAGTTAAGTCGTAGGCTCAATAGCTTATAACCCCGTAAACGCGGCCTCCCCATTACGACGACAGAAGAGAAGTGAAATTATACGCTGGAATGATGAGCGGCAAAGCAGCCAGCTTTGGAAAACGAGGACGACGACGACGAACGCGAGAGCAGTGGCATGAGCGCGTGCCAAGTGCGAGCACGAGCCGCTTGCTTTGGAAAATGACAACGACGACTAATGCGGGAGCAGTGGCACGAGCCCGTGCCGAGCGCGAGCCGATCACGAGCCGCTTGCTTATCGTGACTACGACAGGAGACGCCGACAGCCCAGGTGCATAAGGTGCTTCGCACCTAAAGAATTCAGTGCCATTCCACTCTGTGAAGGTGGATGACCAGCCAAGCTGTATATGCGGTTATTGACCGTTGCTCCGGTGAAACATTCGAATTTTGCAGGATCGGGGCCACGTGGACGGTTCGCATTTCCTTCCGCCTCGCGATCCTGGTAGGCAGCACGCTTACGTTTGGTGTCCGCGGCCCGCTCGTCGGTGGTCTCCTTCCGCCGCCGCCGCGCCCATTACCTTTTTGCCGCGAAATTCCGGCGATTTCAGTGGGCGCCACAAAGTGGCGGTACTCTTTGGAGCGATGTACGTTTCAGCCGACGCCGCAAGGTGGCGCTACGCTCCAGAGCGATGCACAGCGGCGCTAAACGCAAACTTCACATAAAAAGGCACACATGATTGTAGAAGAGAGACTAAGTTTTCTTGTAATTTAGAGTCCGGCTGCCCAATCGCGGTGCGCGTACTAGAGCTACACACGCGTGGCCGCCGAGGGAGAAGCTACATCACGTTAGACGAAAACCCCCGGAGATTTCAGTGGGCGCCACACGCTTTGGAGCGGTGCAACTTTCAGCCGGCGCCGCAAGGGGGCGCGACACTCCGGAGCTATGTGCGCTAACGCACAGAACCTACACTCGATATAGGAGAGACTATGACGTTTTTCATTAAATACGGATATGCCAGCGCGCGTACTGCCGCGCTCACGTGGCCGCCTGGGTGAGCTACGTCACGTAATTAAGAAGCAAACACAAGGTCCTGCGAAAAGGGTGCTGTGGTGCACATGTTTTTTACCATCCCGAAGTTTAAAAACGGCCCCACATGGACGCGTATGAATTTGTTGATCTACTTCCAGTCTTTCTGGTCTGTTGCCGGATGCGATCTCCTAGAACCTAGGCTATAACAGCTTCGCTGTAAACAGGTCCTTGGGTTCACCTTCTTGTCGACAGTCTTCTGGAAGCTCAACAGCAGGATATAATAGACAACTGTTGGTGTGCACAAGTAGCGGGAAATGTTGTGAGGCAGTAGATTTATATAAAAAGGACGTTTGCAAAACCATAGACACAATACGCTCCAAGTATAGCCCACAAAACACAACTGTAAGATAACAAAAGAAGGTGCTCTTCACCACTAACTTGACATGTATTGAGCAGTGGCGAGTGTTACGGTAATAATTGGGAGTTACACAATTGAAAATAGTCTCTAAAGTCGTTATTGACCAACAATAGTGAATGATTATCAAAACAACGCTGATGTCAGGCGCCACTTGCTGCCAGCACTTCATTAACGCTGCCATTCCTTCTGCCCATTCACTCCTCGCAGCAACTTCTAGAACAAAAAATGTTAGTATTATGACCGATAGCATTTACTTTCAGCCTAGTGACGAAGATGAAGTGTGTACCACATTTAATTCCTTAAATAACAGTAAGGCCTTAGAGATCAATAACCTACAATTAGGACTCATTAAGTATTGCATAACTTCCATTTCCCCTGTTCTTGCTTACATATTCAATCTAACGCTTCAATCAGGCGTCTTTGCCAAAGCAATGAAGTACGCTGAAATTTCGGCAATTTTGAAAGGCGGTAGTCCTAATGATCGGTGCTGCCTGTGTAGGGCCTCGAGAAAATCATTCACTGTCGTATGGTTAATTTCTTTGATAAATTTGGTGTTATAACTAATGCGCAACATGGATTTAGGAAACACAGGTCAACAGAAACAGCCCTACTGTCAATAAAGGAAAACATAATAAAAAGACAAATGAATATCTATACGCTTGCTTTATTTATAGACTTTAGTAAGGCATTAGACTGCCTCAGCCATAGTATCTTACTAGAAAAAACTGGAGCGTTACGGAATACGTGGAATCTGTTTATCTCTATTTAAATCTTATCTAAGTGACAGATTCCAGACTGTGCGCGCGAACGGTCTGATGTCGTCTTTCCTAATGAACAGATTTGGCGTACCACAAGTAAGCGTACTAGGACCGTTTTTATTTAATGTCTACATCAATGACATTGTAAATATTGATACTAAAGCTCAATTCATTATATATGCTGATGACAGCACTGTCATGTTATCTGGAAATGATGAGCACAACTTAACAGTAGAATGTAATGTACTGCTGGAAAACCTATCTACCTGGTCTCAGTTAAACCAAATTAAAATTAATGCGACTAAAACTAAGATAATTATTTTTCGCTCCAAGAACATGTGGTTAAACAATATCATCACTTTTGAAGGTCAAAAAATAGAAATAGTTGACAGTCATAAAATTCTTGGCGTTTATTTCTCTTCACACCTCTCTTGGGACATGCAAGTCAATTATCTCTGTAAAAAGCTTTCTTCCGTGACAGGGGTTGTGTCGCGATGCCGTACTATACTTCCTATAAGAGCCAAAGTGCAGAAGAAGAACGTAAACTTTATTATCAAATCGATAAGATTTAAGTCCGGCGTATTTTTAGTGGGTCTGGGCACCCGCCGCGGACGCGGTTCCGAGACCTTGTCTCTTCCTCGGCTCGCTGGACGGCCCAGAGTTACAATGCATTATTTAACTCACACTTATGTTGTTACGGGGAGGTACACCATATTATTGCGCTTTAATATGGTGTACCAACACCAAAACTAACATACATAAAGTTCTTATGTTGCAGAAGAAGATAATTCGCTATGTTGGAAATATAGATTATTATTCAAGCACCAGAGAAGCGTTCCCTAAGTATAACGTTATTCGAATTGGTTTAACCTATACACTTATCGTTTATTACATAGTGCACGACATTCGTCAGAATTAGCTTGGAGCTACGTAAAACAAATAGCCCCTTAACAGCGACGCCACAATAATGCGAACACAAGAAATCCTGAGTTTGAGATATGGTCCATTCCATATTTCAGAACACTCTATAAGCATCAGTCGTTAATACATAACCTACCATTCACTTTAAACAAATACAAAAATATCGATAATTGCAGTAAGAAAGAACTCCGCTCATACTTTGTACGCCTGTAATGTATTTGATGTAATTATTATTCTGCCTGTGTGTATGGTTCTGAGTATATAATGTACAACCTGTTTCGTTTTTTTTTTTTTTTTTTTTTTTAGCAAATGTTAACCTTGTAAATTCAGTCTCATGCTATGTTGTACAGCTGGTGTTGCATTGTTTTTCTCGAAAGGGAAACAGCGCGAAAAAACCCGACAAGAAGACAAGAAGGGAGACACTCGCGCTGTTTCCCTTTCGAAAGGGAAACAGCGCGAAAAAACCCGACAAGAAGACAAGAAGGGAGACACTCGCGCTGTACCGACTAGCCCAAGCCTCTACGGTCTTGCATTGTTTTGTATAGCTAGTATTGCTATTGTAGTGTTGTTTAAAATGCATTTTCGTCCATGAGAGAGAGAGAGAGAGAGAACAACTTTATTGGTTCGATCCGGCAAATCAGGGGAGGGGATAGGGATGGAGACTCTTGCGTGCCCGCTTGCCCTACGGGGGCCGTACTAGAAGCCCGAAGGCGAGCACTGGCCGCCTCACGCTCCAAGGGGAACGTGCTGGATCTTGTCTCTGTGGGTAATCTTGCCTTCGTTGTGATGCTCCGTATCTTCGTCCTAGACCTTGCGTCCACCCTTATCCGTTGCCCCGCGAGCGAGACGACGTTTCGGGTTTCTGCCGTTCCATGAGGAATTCCAGCGACAGTTGGAATTATGTGAATTATGTACATGTGCGCACACTGTTTGCTGTGCCTAAAGACCAGCCTTGCCTGGTCTTTTGGGTGACGTCAAGCTACCTATGTAGCTTTTAGCCCAAAATCACCATCCAGAATGTAAACTGGAGAATAAATTGATTTGATTTGAAAAAAAAGATTGCGCGGTCTCTAAAAAATTGCGCTTATGCTTTGAAATAATATTGCCTCATTAAATGATATAACAAGTTGTAAACATGTATAGTTTTGAATGCTCTAATTTTCTGTTTGACTCTAGCGTGCGACATCTCGGCAAAGTAACAAACCTGAAGGTGGGTTGTGATGCCAGCAGGGCAAGTGTGCGTCAGAGGTACACCCTTGAGAGTGGGCGAATCTCAGCCGTCAGACAATAAAAACAATGCGCGTCATCTGTGCGTCGTTCAACTATGCGGTCACGTCGACGGAGTGCGCGACTATACGAAGACGCGCTTCTGTCGGCGGCGGCCATGTCTGACGGGTGCGTTGTCGTAAACGCCGTGCGGGCGACTGGTAGAGAAATGCGCGTGAAATCAAATGACCACTGTACCACGGGAAATGACCACGGGAAATCAAATGGCCACTGCCGTTTGCTTCTATCTGGGCCTTCAGTGGGCGAATTTGAACACAATGTTAATTTTTAAGAATGAAATGTTCTCTTTGGTGCCGTTTTCTGGCCTCCAGGGGTGCCTGTAAACTTCTTTCTGATGGCACTCATCCTTTATCGTTGAAGGTATAGTTTGGCGGAGCTTAAGGGTGTTTCGGTGTCTTATTGCATAATGAGCTGCGCAGTTACTTTTGCGTCTGTGGGCATAAGTGGTTACCACTACGAAGCCGGCCGAACGCACCATATAGTGCACGGGTTCTCAACGGCTGCGCGACACGTACCTGACGCGCATGCGAAGGCGACTAGCAGGCAGAGAATTGTTGGCTCGAGGTAATCCGTACCCCACACCTCTTAGCGCAGAGTTTTGGGACAACGTTTCATTGTTGCAGAGGTTGGTGTGCCCCATACTTTGCCAACTGTGTGGCCATACTGTTCCGCGACAGGCCCGAGATTGCCGAGGTGGCAGACGAGTTCCTCTGGCACTAAAATCGGCGGCAGCAGCTGCCGATAGATTTGTCGCCATTGCACATGTCCTGCGATTTGTTGGGTTTACCTGCTCTGTGTGCACTCGCACGTAAGCGCTGGTGCCCTTCGTTTTGTGTTTAGTCGTTTACATAACATTGTAACACTGAGACCACAGATCTGATGAAGCGTTTAACATTGCTTTCAAAGGCGATGCATGCATAAGCGATGCGTCTATTTATTAGTTTAGCAGCCAGTAGAGGTTCTTACGTGGCATACTGCGGTGACGCAATCATTTTGCTCATGTTCGGCCGGTGTTTTTTCATATTCAATGTGTGCTGCTTCGTTGCGAATGTGTTGTTTTACGCTTACGTTAAAGACTCTGAAATCAAATTTACTGGAAAGATTGCGCTTCTCCGGATCTCTACCCTCTCTTGCTTCTCTGTTTCTTGCGCAGTATATTTTTTTTCCTATTTTATGAACTAACTTGCGGAACAAGAAGGTTTACTGAACCTGAATTAGAATAATACTTAGAAACCCCAAAACACTTACAAATTGTACAGCCAGAACTCTGTCGGATTTAAATACGTTGACCACTTTTGGCAAAACATGTGAATATTTTTACCGGCAGCAACGAAGGCTAATCGAAACGTACGACGCCCTCTATATTTGGAATATCGTAGGGCAGTACATTAAACAGGAACGGCGAAACACTGCGTCCTGAGGTACGCATCATGGTTTGCGTGAACGTAGGGCCCACGTCTCTAACGGAGATGTTCTGGTTGTAACTTATAAGTTGGAGAGCCAGAAATCAATACACAGTCGAATTCTAGAACGAGGGTTGCATACGTGCCACTAATGAAAAAAGGAATATCGATCCTACGCATACCAAGCGCCCTGTTGCATTTTCTCTTTAACCTAGAGCTGTCCTCACAATGTTGCTTTAGGTGGACGCCAATCTAGACCAGGCTCGTGACACCCAGGTATCTTATATTGTCTACCTGCAGAATCAGTTGAGAAGTGATGCGATTGATACGGATCTATACAAGCAGGGAATATTTGTTTATGCTAAATACCAACTGCAAATTCTACAGCCAGAACTCTGTCGGAGTTCTACTTTTGCCACTTTTGGCTACCACGTGAATATTGTTACAGGCAGCAAGGAAGGCAGTTTTATTTGCATAAACAAAAATTACCTACACCCTCTATCTTTGGAGTATCGTATGGCAGTACATTAAACAGCAATGGGAAAACACTGTGTCCTAAAGTAGTCCTCTGGTCTTATAGTGAACTAATCAGAATAATACTTTACATCTGCGCAGAAAAAAAAACTTATTCCGCGTAAGAAGTTTCTTATTCAAGCAGTGACATACAAGGGAAGGTTTAAGGCAGCCAATTTTTCAATAGAATGTTATGCTCTGTACTGTCATAAGCTTTCGCAACGTGTGCGTCATAAGCTTTCGCAACGGTGTTAGCCCACCCCTTGTGTAAAACCCCCTAAGAAAGTAAAGTAAAAGTAAAACCCCCTTGTGTAAAACCCCCATTTAAGCTAATAAAGGGATGTGACGTCTGGAGCATCGAGGGCCGCAACATCTGAGTTTGTGTTAGATAACACAAACTCAGCTTTCTAAATAAAAACTCGCAGTCAAAGTAGAACAGCTACGCCGAAAGGCAATGTGAGCGGTGCTTCAGGCATCAATCAAAAAATGTACTCAGTTTGCCGTATATGAACGCCTTCTTCATTAATTTCACCGTGTTAAAGATTAAAACGATTCGCCGAATGTTGTTCAAATCAAGCCCTTTCAATGCGTCCTTTAAAACAAGTTATTTAACGATGCTCGACTCTTTGGGAAGCCATGTTCTTTTCAAGGAGAATGTTCACAATTTTTAGCAGCTCCCATGTAAAGTCATTTGCCAAGAATTTCAGCATGCTATAACGAACATGCCATAAAACCTCTCGGATAAGCTTTAACAGTGTTTCGAAGAGTTGACTTTTTCAAAGTCATCGCACTGAGAACTCTGCCTAAAATCACAGCGAGAGTACGCGTGCTCAGCGCTCAGTCTTTGTTTTTGCTTCTGCTGACGTCAGCACGTCGGAGCGACAAATATGGCTCACTGACAAATTCTTGCTGTGCTTCATGAATCCGAGTACGGCTTTCCGATTTGTCGGATCAAATACGTAAGTGCTTACATGAGCGTTATAATCATCCTTAGTTTCCGCAGTTGTCTGCCTAAGCGGAGCAGCCCACAATTTGTAGTTGATCCAACTTGGCGGGCTCTCATTATAAGAAGGCTCTTCCATGTGGCGCCCTCCCGTCCAGCAAGGAGAATATTTCTTGCTTCATTCTAGTAGCTATACGGACAAAATAAACCTGCTCCGCGTGCACACAGTTATCAGGCGTGCAGTGCACTCATATACGATATTAAAGGGACACTAAAGAGAAACCGGAAGTTGAGCTTAAATGGTAGATTATCCTTTCACGATCACAGCCATACCATTCTTACTGCAAACAGATGTTTAATAAGCGAGAAAATAGCGAAAAACTGAAGAATAGGTGCTGACGCCCCTTCGAAATTCCCGCACTACGTGATGTGACGTCGGAGATTACAAACGCAGGCCGGTCGCGATTGGTCGAGAGCGATTTATCGCTGTTAATAAAATGCAAAATGAAATACACCTTAAACGTACATAAACAGCATTTGCCAACTTTTTAAACCGTTTCAAGCGAGGAAGTACAAGTTTAGCACAAACATAAATAAATAAGAAAAAATGGCATGGCGATACATGCGGCCGTGATAGTTTCGTAGTTTCGTTTTTGGTCAATGCATTGTCGCGCGCGCCTGTTCCGCTCTACGGTGTTTGGTTGCGTGTTGCGTGGCTCGAAAAACGTTTACTTCGCGGGAAACAGCCAGAAAATGCCTCGCGTGTGTAGTGTTGAGGGCTGTATAAATGGCCCAAGGCGCTTGATCAGGGGCAGCGGCAGTGTTGACTCGATTGGGTCCTTTCATGTGGCGTCGCTCCGTTCGCAATGGCTCAGTGCTCTGCCGATGATAAAACGGCAAAAGAGCCAGAGAAACCGATGGTGTGCTCTCTGCATTTCTCGCCCTCGGATTATATGTATAATCTTGCCCTCGGAAAGTATCTTGGCGTGCCCCAGAGACCAGTACTTTCTCGAGCAGCTGTTCCCTCAATGCGGCCTTCATCAAACCTCCTACCGGTGCCCCTGCAGCGAACTGGCGGCTCGGTGAGTGCTGAATGTCATTAAATAAAGCCACGAAATAACCATACCGAGTACGTGCACAACATTCTACGCTTGTTCTGTCGGGAACATCGTCGCCTGGCGGACCGGACGCTTCGCCTCCCGTCGACGAAAACGAAGCTCTGCATTCCGCCGGCGCGGCCGGCGGCTCACCGCCATCGCACGCGGAAACACCTACCGCTCGAGCACAGAGGATCATTTCGCGCTCCGTTTCACTGAATATCGCTGAAATGCAGTCCTGCTTTTCTGGCGAGCTCTTCGTTGCAAGGTTCAGCGGCAGCTACGGTATCCATCGCGGCGAACGCAAACGCAACGACCATGCATGCAGCCATGATGCATCCAGCCCAGCGCCTCGGCCGTTTACGCAAGCGGTGACGTATCATGGCGCATTCTGATTCGCTGAGAGCAATGCAATCTGTGACGACACTGCTTCAGCGCCAAATCTGGGGTGAGAGAAATTGAGGAAGAGATATTTGGTCTTTGTTTACGAATTTCTCCGCTAATAACTCATATTTTTGCACCCAACAAAAACGGCATGCATTCCTGAAGGTCCCTCTTTTATTCCAGCTGAAGTTCCTGTTTCTCTTTAGTGTCCCTTTAATACGACCAGCGCAAAAACAGACACGACACACAAAAAGAGGCGACAAGGACAGGCGCTGACCGGCGTTTATTACAAAGAAACATGAATGTATAACCTCGCGCACGTCATCACAACCACACATACTTGTGCAGGTAATCAAGACTGCCACACGCCCGCAAGAAAAAAAAATTGTCGCAGTTTCACCCGAAAGGCGAAGCACCAATTGCGATAGCAAATTAGTAGAGAGCTATACGGAGTAAGGCTAGTAGTTTTATCAGCTGTATAAACTTGGACATGCAGCAGCACCAGCAACGCGCAGAATTGTTGTCGACGCCGTCGGCGTATTGGCCGCGTTCGTACCGAACGCGCGCGGCGTTTTTATATAAACACGTATTTGGTGCCGCAGCTAAACGTCGCCTCTCCTCCCTCCCTCCTGTCCCCCCGCAGCCTTTCGCGCGACGGAAAAAGTTGCGTTTGCTCTCTATAATATGGAAAGGAGGAAAGAGACGATTAATTCTGCAGCCCTTCAGGGAGCACGGCGCAGACGCCGCCACCCTTGCAGAGGCGGGAGCATGGCCCCTGTCGCTCCTCTTTCTGCAACAGGGACTAAGCGATGTCGACCGCCTACACCGTGCTTCTGACGGCAGAGGCCTGCTGCGTCGCCTCCAGTCCCGTCCATCCTCAAGGATAGGCTAGCTCTGCCGCCTCTACGAGGAGGTAGTTGGCAACCCACCGGCGAACGCGGTACATCTGCCCCCACCAAAGAGACCCCCAGTCCTTATCACCACGGAGCTCCCCGGGACCTCCAAGAGGCGCTCGCCTTCCTGTGCCTTGCAGCAGACAGCCGCCAGCCTCCTGGACGAGACTCTCGGAGACCACCTCCTGGTGTACGTCGACGGTTCGGTGGTCCCAGACACCGGCTCAGCCACGGCGGCTTGCACGGCACCTGCCCTGCAGAAGAGCAAGCAGTGTCGTCTGCCCAGACATGCCAGCTCGACAGCAGCGGAGTTGGAAGGCCTCCACCTGGCCGTCGATCTACCCACCGAGGAACTCCCTGACGTGCCGGCAGCCATCCTCTGCGACTCCAAGGCAGCCCTCCTCGCCTTACAGAGGCCAGAAAGCGCCAGTCTTGGAGTCTCCCTGCTGTCTACCCGGCTGACGGCGCTGCAGGATGCAGGTCACCCGGTATCTCTACACTGGATCCCCGCCCACGTAGGGATCTCGGGTAACGAGGAAGCCGACACCCTGGCGAAAGACGCCCACCATGCCACTGTGCCCCTCACCCGGGCCGTGACGGAGGGGCACTTCACCAGACTTAGGCTACGGCGACACCTGGTGACCCACCACCTAGACAAGCGGGTGTCACTGGGACGCCCCCCTCGCCCACTCCCCCAGCGAGGCCTAGCTTGCAGGGAGACTTCGCTCCTGCTCCGGTTCCGGATTGGCTGCAGCTGGACGGCAACACGCAGCCATCGCCTTGGACGAGTGACGTCCCCGGCCTGCGCTTCCTGTGGGGAGCCGGAAACCACGGAGCACCTCCTGCTGGCCTGCCCTCCCCTCTGGCAAAGAGGAAGATCTCCTCTTCCCCGGCCGACATCACCTCTCTGCACTTCGAGGCGTCGTGGAGTACCTTGACTCGTCAGGGCTCTCCGCACGCCTCGAAGACCAGATTTCTGCAGCAGTCAGATGGCCTCTCAACTCACTCCAGACCTGACAGGTCCGGAACAGCACCCCTGCGGTCTAAGCTGCACTTTAAGGCCTAGCATCTCGGCCTGATACGTGCCGCCACAGCCTGCCGGTTTGCCTCGCCCAGCCATGGTGATGACTTCACCCTATCCCCTTTCTCTCCCACTTTCCCCTCCCTGTTGGCGCTGAGCCGTGCTCCCTCAAGGGCTGCAGAAGATAGCGTCAACCTTTCCCTTTCCACACGAACCACTTACTACTACGGCGCAGAACGCGCGTTTGCTCTCCGACTTGCGTTCGCTCCCCGTGAAAGCGCGTGTCCCTCGCGCCCCTTCACTCGCACATACAGCGTCCGGAGCGCGGCGACGATTTCATCGCCGTTGACGTCACACGGAACCTCACGGCGACGGCAGAAATCTGCTTTGGAGTGTCCATATAATTGCTATCGCAATAAAACCACCACGGCAACAATATGAACAGATCTGCTTTGATTCAACGGCACGTGAGGAGCCGCCTTAGGCTTTGTCGGTTTGCAAACTCGCGAGCAAACAAATATATTGCCGATAGATGTTAGCTCGAGCAATATATCACTGAGTGGTAGTTGGCGTGAACACTTGAAGGTAAATTTCAATATATTGGTATGTTATATGCCCCAACTACAGCTGGATTAAAAAAAGTTGTCGCAGTTTCACCTGAAAGGTGAAGCATCAATTGCGATAGCAAATTTGTAGAGAGCTATACGCAGTAATGATAGTAGCTTTATCAGGTGTGTAACCTTGGACATGCAGCAGCACCGGCAACACGCAGAACTGTTGTCGACGCCGTCGGCGTTTTGCCCGCGTTCGCACAAAATGCGTGCGGCGTTGGTGACTGTTGCCGGAGCGTCTGATATAAATTGGCACTTGGTGCCGCAGCTAAACATCGCCTCCCCTCCCCCCCCCCCCCCCGCCACGGCCTTTCGCGCGTCGGAAGAAGGCGCGTTTGTTCTACATATATGGTGATTGTAAAGGAGGAAAGAGACTTCTGCAGCCCTTAAGGGAGCACGGCGCAGAACGCGCGTTTGTTCTTCGCCGTGCGTTCACTCCCCGTGAAAGCGCGCGTCCCTCGCGCCCTTTCACTCGCACATACAGCGTTCGGCGCGCGGCGACGATTTCATCTCCACTGACGTCATACGGAACCACATGGCAACGGCGACGACGACGGCGACGCCGACGGCAGAAATCTGCTTTGGAGTGTCCATTAAATTGCTATCGCAATAAAAAACGGACGCGCCAGGGGCCACGCTGCTTGCCGTGAACAAGCGTGCACCGAAACGCAGCTGCGCCACCAGGCCTCGCGAGCCCAGAATAGTTGGCGCGCCTTCCGTCAGCGGCGCCGAGGCAATCGTCCAGCCTGCGGGACGATTGTTGCGCGCGTCCAAGCGGTCCGGCGGCGAGAAGAGCGTGGCAAGTCGGAAAGCAAACCACCCGTGAATCGCGTTTCCCGAATACGAATGGAACAGAAATATTAGGTATCCAATACATCAAATCGAATGTGGAACAGTCTAACGCAGACACATATATTTACAGCAGCAGGAAGATTTACCTTGGTATAATTAAGTAGCGCGTCAATACTGACTGGTGAAAAAAAAACATATCAGAGAAAAAAGAATTAGTCTTAAGCAGAAGATCTATAATTGCCATTAGAAAACTGCATGACAACATCTCAACATTTTTAGAGCCTCGTTACAAGCAAGGCTTCCAAGACCTGCGACTCTTACAATTACCTCACTTTCTTGAATTTGAATGCAAGAAGTCTAGCGAATAAGTTTCCATTGTTTCTTTCTCTGGTAACATCCCATTCCCCTCAATTCATCGGCCTCACTGAAACCTGGCTTCACGATCACATCTCTGAAATCACTCCACCTGGGTATGTAGCTGTCCGATCAGACCGCAAAACTGGCAAGGGAGGTGGAGTCGCCTGAAGTCGCCAACTCTGACCTGAAGTTTGCGGTTATCTCTCCTCCAGCAAATCTCCAATCTGTCTGGTGTAAATTGTACCTGGGTAAAAAAACAATCATAGTCTCCGTTTTCTATCATCCACCTGCTTCCTCCCTCGATAACTTTTTTCTTCTAACTGACTATATGTACACGCACAATTTTCATGCAAATAGTTTAATTCTAATGGGAGACTTTAATACACCGGATATTCATTGGCCCTCACTTTCGCACCGAAGTTCTTTAGGTAGCGAACTCATTAACTTTTCTTTATCATTTGGGCTCACACAAGTAGTTGATGGCGCAACAAGACAGAACGCACTCCTTGACCTGGTGTTTATTAGTTCACACCTTGTTGATAAATTGCCCGAGTGTGAAATTATTGACGGAATTTCAGATCACAAGGCCGTGTTTATATCGCTCAGTTGCACAATCTGTGAACCGCGTACCGAAATTCAAACTTTTTTCGACTTTAATCGCTCTGACGACACTTCTATTCTTGAAGTTTTATCAGAAGGCTTCAAATCATTTTGCACACTCAGTAAACATTGTGACGCGAATACACTAGTTCTATAATTTGAAAGCTCTGCATTAACCGATTTGTTCCGTTAAAAAGTAAGAAAAAGAAGCGTGCCATCCGTTGGATGACGAGAGAAGTTTTGCAATTATCACGCCGCGTTAGACGGCTGAGACGATCAAAACGCAGTAACGACCCCGATGCCATTACTAGATTCACATCTGCCAAAGAGGAACTAAATCTGAAAATGAATTTAGCCAAAGATTTTTTCTTTCATGTCGAGCTGCCAGGATTACTAAAAAATAATCCTCGGAAATGCTGGCGTTCCGTCATGCCTGTTACAGATTCTTCATCTTCCTTTACTATTAATGATGAAAGTGTAAATGATCCCGTGCACATCTACAATGCATTCAATGCACATTTCCATTCTCTCTACGCAAACGATGCTCCCACTTGCCCCGCTTTCAATAATCATTCAGTTTATTCTATTTCCGACATTTCAGCTAATGTTAATGGCATCCTCAATTTGATTTTAAAGTTAGACAAAAAAAATCTGATGGCCCTGATGGTATTCCAAGCTCGTTTTTACTTCGTTATTCACAATGGACATCAGGCTATCTTGAAATTATATTCAATAAGTCTCTTGAAACCGGAATCATTCCTTCATCCTGGAAGCTTGCAAGAGTAATACCCTTATATAAAACCGGCGACAAGACAGACCTAACAAATTACTGACCAATTTCTTTAACTTCTTAACTCGTGAAAAATGCTGGAACATATTATTTACAAAGCATCATCGATTTCCTTGAGTCAAATAATATTCCAACTTATGTTCAGCATGGCTTTAGACGTGGTTTCGGCACTATCACGCAATTAACCGAATTCACCCATGACATTGCTTACCAATTGGATCTCGGTAAACAGATTGATGCTATCTTTATAGATTTTTCTAAAGCGTTCGATTCGGAAGTTCATTCTCACCTCTTGGAAAAATTAAATGCCGTACTAAAGAATTCCCGTCTGGTCGACTGGATTGCTAGTTTCCTTTCTAACCGGTCCCAACACATTGACCCGCAAGGTGATCAATTCTTCAGGTAAGTTCTGGGGTTCCTCAAGGGTCAGTCCTGGGTCCTTTATTGTGTTTAATTTATGTGAACGACCTACCAAAAAATGTTTCTTCCAGCATTCGTCTTTATGCCGACGATTGCGTCTTATACGATGTGATTGATTATGCGTCTAATCATAAGCGACTAAACGATTCCTTTGCATCCTTCGGTGCGGGTGCGAAAAGTGGAAAATGAACATTAATTTTAAAAAACCGTTGTTTTGACCTTCACGAAAAGAGCAGCGCCAATAATTGCGACATAATCCTTGAATGGATCATCTTTAACCAGAGTTCGAAAATATAAATACCTTGGCGTAACATTTACTCACAATCTCTCATGTTCTTCACACATTGATCAAACATGTTCTAAGGCATTAAAAAAAAACTTGGACATTTACGTCGTACTATGCAGAAGTGTGATGTGTTTTGTCACCTGATCTCGGGGGCGTGCGGATGTTAATAGAGATGGAGAGGGAAGAGGCATGGCGACATAGCAAGCAGATATTTAATCACACTCGAAACCAAAAACCTCAATCCAAAAACTCAAATACACACTGAACTAAAAGACAATGAATAAATAAATGCTAACAAAAATACAACCTAATGAACTAATACACACTAAACATGTCCTTAACTACGCCTACACTAATTCTGGGCGTTTCCCGCACGAGAGTCTGGCAACTCTGGCCTACTGGTATCTCCCTATAAGAACAAATATCTCTCACTCAGTTCGTCGCTGTTGCTCGTATTTTCCCGGCGGCAATCTCGCTGATCCTTTCTCAATGTCGTTGTCTTTTCGCCGACCGTCGCATAAACCTTGCTGCATTGAAGTCGGTCCGTTCACCCGCTCATCTTCGAAGCCTGTTTGACCCGGTCGCTGTTGCTGACGTGGCCGGGAGAGGTGACGGGTTAGGCCTAGCGATGTGCTCGGCCGCCGCTTCCGTCCAGCTTCTTTCCCGAGTGCCGACGTGGCGTTCCGGGGATCATCAAACGTGCCGGTCTGCCGTGGAATAGGGGTCCTCTCTGGAGTGCCCGGCCATGCCGTGTGGTGCTGCAGCCAGTCCAGGAGCCTCACTCGAACATGCCGAGGTCGACGGCCACACCTTGGACGGCCAACGTCACGGACTCGGCCAGACCCCAAAGTCTCCCGTCGCCAGAGCGGAGCTGGCGATGCGACCTTCCTGGCCCGGAGCCACGTCGATCAGCCTCGCTTCTGCCTCGATTATGGCTCGGTTCACGCGCCTCGCGCGCTCGCGCCGTTCCGAACGCTCCGTTCACGTCGTCCTTTTCTTCTTTTATTTCGCCGCGGGGCTCTTACTCATGAGAATGGCCCCCTCCTCAAGAGTTTTTTTTTCTAAAAAACTGTTTTCTTTTCGCCTCATTTTGGTGCGGACTTGGCTCTTTTTCAGTGACTTGCGTAGTTCTCTGTGCATCGTCGTCGCTTAACACTCATCACCACACTTCACTGCACTGTCGCGCACATTTCACCATTTGTTCGGTTCACACAATACACTGCACTCAATTGTTCGTAATGCTTATTGTCCCAAACACTCTATATGAATAAACTTGATATCTATACACATTTGTAAAACTGTCAATTCAATTGTCCGAGGGCATTCCTAAATATTTCTTTTGTATCCTTGCGGTCATACCTACACTATTTTTTCCGCCTTTTCCTAAGCTCCCATGCTTCTCTACGCCCAGCCTGCTTCCTTCTCTTTTCTCCTGTAGCACATTTCTCGTGCAGCTTGGGATGTCTCTGCCTTAACTTTAGCTTCTTCGTTTTTTTCCTTGATGCACACATCTCATGCACGCGCGTTTTATTACGCTTTTTCCCTTTCCATCGCCTTTGGCTCTTCTTCCCACCCTTACGTTTTACACGTCTAGGGAGATTCAGGTATCTGCCGGCTTTCTCATTTCTCTTGGAATTTGATTAGCTCCTTACTTCTGATGCTTGCCTATCCCTGATACAGGCTACAATTACCAAAGCTCCGTCTTCCCGAGGTGGGGTTACTTTTTCTTCTACTACCTTCTGTTTCTTGTTTACGCGACCCTCAATCTGTATAACAGCCATCCTCTTATCCTGCTCACTATGAGTCAAAGGCTCCTCAGTGGTGAGCTTCTCCTCAACGCCGTCACGGGCGCTATCTAATGTGCCTACTTCTGGCATCTCTCTGCTTTCAGGCTGCTCTACTGCGCTAGTGGGCCTACTTTCTATCTTTAACTCGGCCTGACTCGCTTTCATTTTTAATGCATGTAGCTGTTCTCGCAGCATCTTGAGCTCTTTCTTTTGGAGCTGCCTCCTTTTTTCGTAAGCTTTTTTAGCTACCGCGCGTTTTGCCTCGACACGTTTCCTTTCATCTTCAATTAGTTTGAGGCCCTGCTCTTTGTTGAGCTTCTGCTCGTGAATTGTAGCCGATATCGCCTCCCAATCCATCTTTGCAACTTCCGAGAATCAGTGACTGGGCTGTATAGAATCCGGGACGGATCCTGGCAAGCTCGCCAATTGTGATGTGTTTTTGTCACCGATCTCGGGGGCGTGCGGATGTTAATAGAGATGGAGAGGGAAGAGGCATGGCGACATAGCAAGCAGATATTTAATCACACTCGAAACCAAAAAACCTCAATCCAAAAACTCAAATACACACTGAACTAAACGACAATGAATAAATAAATGCTAACAAAAATACAACCTAATTAACTAATACACACTAAACATGTCCTTAACTACGCCTACACTAATTCTGGGCGTTTCCCGCACGAGAGTCTGGCAACTCTGGCCTACTGGTATCTCCCTATAAGAACAAATATCTCTCACTCAGTTCGTCCCTGTTGCTCGTATTTTCCCGGCGGCAATCTCGTTGATCCTTTCTCAATGTCGTTGTCTTTTCGCCGACCTTCGCATAAACGGTGCTGCATAGAAGTCGGTCCTTCCCGTCAACTCGCTCGTCTCGGGAGCCTGGGTAACCCGGTCGCTGTTGCTGACGTGGCCGGGAGAGGTGACGGGTTAGGCCTAGCGACGTGCTCGGCCGCCGCTTCCGTCCAGCTTCTTTCCCGAGTGCCGACGTGGCGTTCCGGGGATCATCAAACGTTCCGGTCTGCCGTGGAAGAGGGGTCCTCTCTGGAGTGCCCGGCCATGCCGTGTGGTGCTGCAGCCAGTCCAGGAGCCTCGCTCGAACTTGCCGAGGTCGACGGCCACACCTTGGACGGCCAAGGTCACGGACTCGGCCAGACCCCCAAGTCTCCCGTCGCCAGAGGGGAGCTGGAGATGCGACCTTCCTGGCCCGGAGCCACGTCGATAATACCAGCTCAGCCTCGCTTCTGCCTCGATTATGGACCGGTTCACGCGCCTCGCGCGCTCGCGCCGTTCCGAACGCTCCGTTCACGTCGTCCTTTTCTTCTTTTATTTCGCGGCGGGGCTCTTACTCATGACAAGAAGGCTCCAAAGGATACTAAACTCTTAATGTATAAAACACTTGTCCGCCTCATTATCGATTATGGCGCCACAGTGTGGTCACCCCATAACCAAAACAACATAATCAAACTAGAAGCAGTTCAAAAGAAAGCCGTCCCCTTCATTTTTCGCCGGTATGACCGCTATTTTTCACCATCGTCTGCCCTACCTTCTCTGAACCTAACATTACTTTCTGTGCGTCGTGACGTGGAATCTTTAAAATTTTTGCACAACATAATTAACACGTTCTATCGTACTTCGAACACAGTTTGCTTATCTTTCGCCAAACCTTCTTTTACACGTAACTTCCACGAGATGAATCTTTTCCCTTTCTATGCCCGTACAAATGCTTTCAAGTAGAGCCTCTTTCCCCGCAATATAGAAGTATGGAATTCCTTACCCGACCGTCTTCGTTCACTCCCGATAAGCGAATTCGAAAGTGGTCTTTATGAAAAGCAGCGTGTGTAACTGCTTGAGTTACGTTTGATTTATGCTTTATGTATGTATTTCAGTGTTTCGCTGCTTTCTGTGTGGAAGAAAATAATTTTCCAGTGCTTTACGTGTTCTAATAATATTTAAATTTGCTAATGTTGTAAGATTCTTTGTTCAGTTTCACTTTTTTTGTCCAATCCACTCCTGCAATAGCCCTGTTATAGGGCTGCAGTATGTACAAATAATAATAATAATAATAATAATAATAATAATAATAATAATAATAATAATAATAATAATAATAATAATAATAATAAACAGTTGCCTATGACTACTCCCCAAAAAAACGCTACCAAAAAGTAGGCAGATTACTTTGTCCTGGCGACCGTTACACTGCGATGTACGAATCAAATGAGGTGTAACATATCGAACGAAGCTGTGTTGCTTTGCATATTGAATCACCTCAAGAGCGTTTGACATAAAAACCCTTTCGAGTGAGTTAGAAGGAAACAAAACGCTATCAGAATTTTATTAAGCGAGCGTTCCTTGATACCCTTTTTATCAACACCGTGATTGATTCTACACTGTCCTGGTTAACGCAACGCTTGCCGGACCGGCCGAACCCGGGAGGCATCCGGCGGCCCAGCTGCGTGGTTCGGTTCACCCGGGAAGCAGCAGGTGCGGCACCGATACGCGTGGCCCATGGGGTCGCGCGCAGTAGACGACAGCATCGCAGCTGCCAACTAGAGAGGCTCGCAGCTGCCGCTCTTCCGGACCTGTGTCCCAGCTCGTCTCCCATGAGTGCTGCGTCCCCTCCTCACCCAGCGGCGGAGCAGCGGCGCTTGCGAACCGACCTTCAGCTTGGACCGTGGGCTGGGCTTCGCAACGCACGGTACTTCTCGACGTGCTTCTTTCCTTTTGTCCCTCGCGTTCGTTCGGCGGTGTGTTTAAGGAGTCAGCAAAGTTTCAATAACGCACCGGATACTGGCAACCTGAGAAAGTTTTAGCAACAGGAGTGCGCTCGATTTGCAAACGTAAAACCTGCTTTGCAGGCTACATAAGAGACAACCGTACGCTTCACTTTAGGCATTGGCATCGCATGATTCGTGCTCAATGCGGTTGGGCGTCGCCCGTCCAATGAAACGCAGTCGCGCAACACAGGTCGTCCCTGAAAGTGTTAGCTCTAACGAGAAAGAAAACACTTCTGGAGAAAACGTTTCAATACGAGGCTTCAGCGCTGAGCTACCGAACTCAGTTTCCTTATTCAAACGCGCGTAATATACAGTACTACTTTCAACAAACAACTTTTCTTCTTATTTGAATGAAGCTTGTTGCATTTAAGAGAAAAAGCTGCTTTCGCTTAGAACGGCGTAGTTCTTCGAATATTGCCAAACATCTGTTTTAAGAAAAATGAATCACCACGTTTCCAAGTCAGTAACCTATCACCAACACAATTTATCACTACTCGTGTTCTGGACCGACTGAAGTAGACAGATGTGATGTGAGGGTTCGGTTTACGCGAATATTGACACCGTGAAACTCCCGCCGCGAACTAGCATGTTCATAACTGTTGAAAGTGACTGCGACCATAAAGTAGCGGCATCGCTGAAAGAAACGTGTCGGTATCCTTAACTCGGCAAGTCTGTGTCGCGAACGGCCATTGCTCACTTTGAAGATATTGGGGGTGTGTAATAGCTTGCTGAGCTTCCAGCGGCGGTCAACAGGGACACGGTGGTTGTCAGTACAGTCGATGTAAATCCTGAGCTCAGAAAGAGCAGATACCAAATATTTTATGCATGTTCAGTGACTGTTTTGCATCCAAGTCACACAGACCCCCATCGTGAAGCACCGTATTATAAGCGACCCGACCGAACGCCCCGTGCGTCAGGGCCCGTACGCGCTCAATCCGCACGTCCGTTCCGCACATCATCGCCCTCTTGCGGACCGGGGCGGACGGCCAAAAGGCGGATCGTGTCGAAAAACTCGGTGTACGCTGAATCCGCACGAGCGGATTGCACGCACTCCGATTGGACGACGTGGTCTGTTGACAGCCGGCAACACTTCGGCTGAGCAAAGTGTTCAAGGTTGGCAACTACCTTTGACAGCAGACGACGCTGGCATATTTTTGCAGATGCGACTTAAAGTTTCCGCGTCACGGTGAAAATGCGACTCTAGGCTGTCACATTCTGTTCTGTAGCCACATGTGTTGCATTGGCGCCGTCATACTAGTTCGAAACACCGCACAGTCATCTTATCTGCGCCACCTTTTAAAAACGTATTGCAATCGCATCATGACGCAACATGGGACGTATCTATAGTCTGGTACAACTTTAGAAGACAGGAGAGGCCCCGCCCAGTTGACCGAAGCGCAGCAGCCAATTCCTCCGCGACTAAAGAAATAGTCCCGCTCAAAAAATTGTGACTGCTTCTAAAACGCGTATTTGTCGGTATAAATAAGATTTGTGTATCTCGACGAGTGGTTTGGTAAAACTATCATGATAGAAATGCTACAGCACATGCCGGATCGCGAGAGAAATATAACTCCGTGCCTTCTACAACGCTGTGCGTCGTCTGCTACAGAGCAAGATCGACGGCACCGGGCGTAGCAGTCGCTGGCTTAATAGCATAAGATTCATATATACTTTTTGTGTGTTTGCACAACCTTATTTTTTTAGTGTGTTGGGCTTATTTTTAATTAATATTTTTTTTCTTTTTTTTTCGCGGTTGCGAACCTGCGATCTCGTGAGTTCGCGCACGATCGCGCGCGGCATTCCGTGCCAGTTTTCAGCCATGGAGCCCAGCGAGGTGACATCGGAACGTGATCCTTTGTTGCCGAACGAGCCTTGTGTCGCCTCGATGACCACACCACCAAGGAGCCTCGGCAAGAACAAAAGCGGCCACATCCTGAACAGCGATTCACGCAACATGATCTTCCACTGCTCCACGTTTTGGCGTAACAGGCAGCCTGAACGCAGCGTGGAGGACACGAGCAAGTTTGTCGCCGACATGCTCGGTGTCAGCGAAAGGACTGTGTTCAGGGTGAGGGAGGAAGTTAAAGCTTCGCATTTTTCGGGTGGCAAACTGACGACTCTCTCACCCTGAACACAAAAAATCAAGCAGGTAACGGTGGAAGACTGGAGGAAGAGCATTCAGCATGTGATGGACTTGGAGGCAGACTTGACACGTCTGGGAGTGAGCACATTCATACCACCATCATCCAGCTGCGTGAAGATGACACTGAAGAAAGCGACTCCGACTGCGAGCTGTCTGGCATTGAGCCACTCGACGAAGCATAAAGGCTTCTTATTAACAAAAGAACAGCCCTTATTAGGGCTACCAAAATTTTGCCGGTGGGTTCGCAACAGACAACCATCCATCCACGTGACCTCTCAAATAAATAAGCAGTTACATTTATGGCATATTCCTTATAATAGAAGCTCAATTCTGATAAGCAACGTCCTGCACACATTGTGCTCGATTTAAGAAGTGGCGTAGAAACACATTTAAATGCTGGCATATCTGAATTGAAACACTATTGTTAGCCCCAATTATCGTTGGCGGGCTCAAAATGCTCATTCGGGCAGGCACCGTCGAGTTTGACGTGCCCCATAGTGAAATAGCAAGCAATAGTTAGAGCACGCTTTATGGTTCTGTTAGCAGTCTGCACTGGAAATCACAGTCACGTCATAGCCAGTGGTGGTGAAATAGCAGCAGACAACACGAAACTGACAGCCACTGTCAGCAGCTTGCATGCCGAAGCACATTCATGTCGTTGCATTATTTTGTTATCTAGCTCACACAAGTAATGCGAATAAGAGAACAAATATAACACGTCATTAGCTTAGTGAGGCCCAAAATGCTCATTCAGCCAGCCACCGTCGAGTTTGACGCACCCCATAGTGAAACAGCAGCAGGCAGAGCACGCTTTATGGTTCTGTTAGCAGTCTGCACTGGAAATCACAGTCATGTCATAGCGAGTGGTGGTGAAATAGCAGCAGACAACACGAAACTGACAGCCACTGTCAGCAGCTTGATTGCCAAAGCACATTCATGCGGTTGCATTGTTTATTTTGTTATCTGGCTCACACAAGTAATGCAATTAAGAGAACAAATATAAGACATCATTAGCTTAGTGAGGCCCAAAATGCTCATTCAGGCAGCCACCGTCGCGTTTGACGCGCCCCATAGTGAAATAGCAGTAATAGGAGCACGCTTTTTGGCTCTGTTAGCAGTCTGGACTGAAAATTGAAGTGTTGTCATAGCCAATTTTCAATTTATTAATCTGACTCGAGCAAGTAATGCGAATGCAAGCACAATTATTAACGTGATTAACTTTGCGAGCATTTTTGTCATATTTACGTACCGGAAAAATGCTCAATAAAGTTGACCGTCTTTTAGTGAGCCACTTTGTTCATTACAAGCCGTAGGCAAAGTGACGGACAGATTCAGACAGTGATATTGGAGAAGTAATAAATGGTGAAAGTTGCAAAAGCTCTCACAGCAATGCTTTGCTGGACTCCATTCACTAGAAAACTGCATTTGTAATGATGAAAGCGTCAAGACAGGAAATGATACCCCATTGCACAATGTTATATATGTGTACCATCACATGTGACGGGCCGCAAAACCATCTGTTTATTAAGACTGAATGCAAGAACATAGCAAGGTGCTGTTTCACAATATGGCACCTTTTCATGTGCACTTCTGGCAAGCTACCGTATGCACTGATGCATAAACACATTAGCAGGGGTAAGAGACGAAGTAACTGTGCAAGCCACGTGATGCTTTTAACATTTTGTATCTGTCAATGTTTCTGTTGTCACAGCTGATAGAACTTTCTTTGGTGCAAGTTGGTTAATCACGTTGCGGCAACAGCACAAGAAGCAAGGTCAGAAAAGGCAAGGTAGACAAAAGAGAATGGCTTTAATGACATCGAAGAGGCCAGCGCTGATATTCACAGGACTTGGTGCTTTGAATGAGACGAGTTAATGGAATTGTAAAGAAAGACGTGGCTTCAACATGCTTACAAGAACAAATGCAAAAATAAAAGGATAGAAATAGGAATAAATACATACACGCACGGAAGAACTCACATATTCACACACATGAGCACAAACGCGAGCGCGAAAACTAAGATCTAAAATACAAAAAAGGGCAGAATAACAAATATACACAAACACACAAGAAAACACGCACACACATTTAACGCAGACGCGAGTAGAACTATTAGGAATAAGTTCACAAGCAGCTGTGCTTACTTTGTCGTAATTTTTTTTAATGTACATATTGGCTCTGTTGCCTTCACTGTCCTAGAAATTTTTAGTAGCGACATATCTAGACAAAGCGCAAAGCTGTGTTGTGGGAAAGCAAGTCGAGCGCTGGCAGCACAGCTTATGCGCGATTGCGTCCCAGCAGGCTTTCTACAGCTGGCGCGTGCAGTGAGCGAAGAGTTCTAAGCCACACAGCGACGCGAATTCATGCCAAGCTCCCTTGTAACGGCACCAGTGTATCAGTCATAATTTTATATTAGCATTGAGGCTGACATTAAGGAAACAAACACTGCTTCCAAACGCCTGACCGTTACCAATTCAATGACATTCGCTCAAGCAGCGCGTGTTAGTCACTGGTTGTTAGCATTGGTGGAAAGCAATCAATCGACGGTGCTACACAACACTCGAACGACGCTGCTAGACGCTCGGCTATCTTATCACACTGCTGCCAACGATCGGTCGTTTGCACGCTGAGCTGGCAGCAACGAATCTTTGCGTTGGAGGTTGCTTTCACAAATTTTTTCTGTTGAAAAACTCGCAGGTTGGTTTCATCCACGCACGCTTTTCTCATTCATCCTGATAATGGTTTTGCTCCATCACTTCACCACGTCCGACGAGAAACGCAGGGGCACAGTACACAAACACACCCGCCGCTCACAGTAGGTACCAGGCTTTGGCGAACTCTCCTCGTCGTAACTTCACTTAGGAGCAAAACAAAACACCACGGAACAAACACGCGCGATGTTTGTTTGCAGCGGTATGTCGCCGCGGGATCCTGTTTCCACACGAAGCGCAGCGCAGCGTCACCGATGTTCGCTGCAATCTATCTTCGCCGGTTCACGGCTCAGAACAAACGCACGCGGCACAAATTGTGCATCGTAAGCTCACAATAATATTTCCGGCATGACAGACCACCACAAACAATTCGAATTCACTCTGACGAAGAGAGACGCACAGAGCTGACGCGACTCGGCCCAGTTCGAAGTGAGGGCGGCCATGTTAGGCATGTTCTCCGTCGGCTGGGACACCGGCCGTCTGGCTCACGACGTCACCTGAAGTGCGCGCCTATTGGTGGAGACTCGTGTGCATCCGCCTTTGAGGGGCAAATGCCGCTGCCTTCTAAAGTTGTATCCGACTTTTTTATAGAGTGTACTAGAATACGGTCGAGTGGGACGAGTAGCTGGGGCGGCGAATGCTTTGCAGTGAGGCGCCCGATGTGGAAAAATACTGTGGCGGCGCTGCGATCGAAGTGGATTGGGCCGCATCAAGGTCGCGCCGTTGGAATCTGCTGGCGATACAGCTCGGCAGGATCATTCGTGCTACTTCGCTCGCTGATATTTGCGTTCAGACCGCTCAAATAGTGTTCATAATTGCATATGGCATGTATTTACGCCTTAATAATTCCTTGCTTTCTCTTCTTTATTTTATTTTTTAATGCCGCTCGGTGATGCGCGTGCATTGCGGCCGCAGTGTCGGCTTTGATTCTACTATGTTATTGTACGGTTCCCTTTGGAGAACAAATATTTTTCTCGTTCTTCAAGCAGCATGTATCTCACGTGCGTATTGTTGTGCATATAGTTTTCAATCAGTAGGTCTTGCGAAACGCAGACGGGGAAACACATGTAACCTTCCTGCTTGCCGCTTCAAACAAGTATACAGCATATCTGCCCCATCCGGCGCCTTGTAGTCAAATTTACGGGAAGCATTGTTATAGATAAAAAAAGAGTAAACTGTAGCGCAACATTCCATTCAAGTTTCCACCTTCCTCGCGTAACAGAATGCGGAGTAATTGGTACGGGGTCATTTATTGCGGTAGGACCTTGAGCGCCGAAAACAGTTTAAGTTAGTCATTCTATCTGCTCATATTTGGCCGTATATAAGCCGTGCGTGGAATTTTTTTTCCCTGTCAATACTTTAAAGAAAGAAAAAAAAAAGAAGGAAAGAAAGAAAGCTGGCGTGGTAGCCTAATTAGTGGATATGTATAGTGGATACGGCGTTGGGCTGCTAAACTCCATGGAAATCGCGGGTTCAATCCAGGGGCGGTATTCTGTAAGAGTCCAATTAGTGGACTGCCCATTTCGGCTGTCGCTGATTGGACTCTTACAGAATACCCTCCCAGGTCGCGGAATTGGACGGGAGCGAAATGGAAAAAACACTCGTGTACTTCGATATTTAGGTGCGGGTTAAAGAAGCCCAGGTGGTGAAAACTAAACCTCATAATCATATCGTGGTTTTGCCACGTATACCCAAGAATTTATTTAATTTGAAAAAGAGAGAGAAAAGCATGTGGGTCCGTTCTTCGGCAATTTTACAGGGGTGTAAATAAAATAGTTGTAAATTAGTCTCGAGTCTCATTTCCGAAAAAAAAAACATGTTACGCTTATCCTATATTTCTTACATAAATGTAATGCCGTTCCCAAATGTATGACCGCTCAACTCAGCAGCTTGTATAATATAAACGGCTGCTTTCAGTTATCCGGTGCACTATCATAACGACCATCATGAAACAATTAAAGGAACGTCATACCTCACATACACGTAGAGATATGTGCAGATATGTTGCGTTCGTTGAAGATAAGTGTGGTACCACACGGGGCACCCAGTTTTAATATGTTGCAAACATGGTGAGACTGTCAAAAAAATTTTCCTTGCCTAAATCAAGTTAGCAGATTTACAGGCTGCCCCCAAACGGGGGCGTTTATGTTGAATGACAGGTAGGAACTTGTTAAGCAGGACTTGTTAACACCCGTGCGTTAATTCTCCCAGGAACTACGCCTCTGCGCAACAGCCACGACTCCCCGGCAGCACAATCATTCGGAATAACAGTCCTCACTTGCATCGGTCACGCACCTTTGAGACTTCAATGGTTCTGTTATGCGTTACATTCGAACGGAAACGACTATTCGGCGTCGTACAGTATATAAATAACACTTGCGTATATATATATATATATATATATATATATATGTACACAAAATACAGGAAGTACATTCGCCACAAGAAGGCGAATGTACTTCCCGGCAATTAAATCAAAGGGTACATAGACTTATATATTCAGGATATATGTGTAAGGACCGGAAAAAATAACAAATATTGTAAATTTTATCCTAATTGAAGAAGTGAGAACTCCCGACCGGAATAAGCGCACGTGTTTGCTGTAACAAACACACTTCTTAGTGAATACTGCACATAAAACTCTCATTCGCAGAAATTATATTCATAGCAGGCAAAACCATCTTATATATATATATTTATTTATATATATATATAAGATGGTATATATATATATATATATATATATATATATATATATAAGATGGTTTTGCCTGCTATGAATATAATTTCTGCGAATGAGAGTTTTATGTGCAGTATTCACTAAGAAGTGTGTTTTTTACAGCAAACACGTGCGCTTATTCCGGTCGGGAGTTCTCACTTCTTCAATTAGGATAAAATTTACAATATTTGTTATTTTTTCCGGTCCTTACACATATATCCTGAATATATAAGTCTATGTACCCTTTCATTTAATTGCCGGGAAGTACATTCGCCTTCTTCTCTAATATTGTTTTCTTCTATCATTGTCCCTGATCAATATCCACCAACAAGAAGCGCACGTAAAATGACACGATATCAATAATAAAATGTTCTTACGTAGCTTTATGTTGCAGAGATACCAGTTACTTTTAGAAGACAGTGGTAAAAACAGCAGTTCACTTGGCTAAAACTACATTTGGTACCGGCCTTCAAGAGTCATGGGCGCACCAAAGCAACTAAAACACACAAAAAAATTTACCGCACAGACGTTCTGCAAGAAAAACTGAGCGTCCACCAGTGTCCGCGTAGCGAACGCGCGCTCGCTAGCAGACGATGCGCTTGACAACGACAGCAAAATTGAAGATGTTGCGTTGTATAATCCATGCCGAAAATATATATGTTTGGCAAAATGGTGTAAACATAATTTTGCAGTTGAAATAAAGCACTATTTTAAGAGCGTACTATGCGCAATCGGCCTCGGCGCCCGCAGCAAAGTACGTTGAATATGCCGTGGAGCGCGTCTCCACCCCAATCCAGTTCGCTCGCAGCGCCCTCGCATCATTTTTCCACACGCGGCGCCTCAGCGGGAGAGCGCCGTTCGGCCCACTCGACCCTTGTCTAGTACACTCTAGACGTATCCTCGGACGATCACTGTCAGAGCGCGCTGCGTTGGCTGGTTGAGCAAAACCTCTCGAATCATTCAACGTGCCACGTTCTACGTTACGCGAAAGCGATAGTATCGCCGAGCGATTCGACCAAAATCCCCGTGTTCGTTGCGATGGCGCTGTTTCTGTAGTGCTAGTGACAGTTTGCCAGAAAACAGAACACACGCGCAACTGTCGCGGAATACTGCTGCGTAGTCGACACGGCACCCCTCCTTACTATTCAGCTCAGCACGCGTGTGAGGCTCCGAGTACACCTAAAGTCCCTATATAAGAAAAGTACCGCCATCCTTTGACAAATGACGCTTCGCTCTTTCCTGTGTTATCCTGTATCTCCGATTGGGTGATGATAGCGCGCTCTTTTCACTTCTTTATATTTTCTTTTTTTTCCGCCTCAGAGCCATGTTGAAAGTCCTCTGCGCAGCCGCAGTCGCTGGCGGCGGCGGCGGCGCGCGCCCGGCCTGAAAGCTTCAACGTGGACTTTCTAGGTGCGCCACCGTCGACTTGGCTCTTGCAAGCAAAAAGTAAAGAAAAACAAGCGCTTTAGGAGAGGAGGCGGCGGAGGAAAGAGTAGATGGCGGTACTTTTCTTATATAGGGATTTTAAGTACACCTTGCTCATATTGACACGTGTACATGTTTATCTTTCACCGGTGATCGCTTTTCACCGACTAACAAATGTTAAACGTTATCGCTAGGCACACGACGCGCCTGCATGTTTCCGAAGTTTCTCGAACGTTATCGATGCTTCTATCCGTTGTCTGTTGTCACTGACGCTTACGTAATCGGATTGTATGACCGACGCGAATTGTCTAGAACTTCCTGGAAGGCAAGCGGACACCAGGGAATAATATGGAACCTTCGATGACTCATGCATAAAAGCCGACGCGTTTCGCCGCTGATCAGATTTTCGACGATCGCCGACTGTGTTCGCCGCTATCGTTGTGCTTCGAGTGTAACTTGCTTTTGTGGGCACAGGTTCGCCCAATAAAGAATCAGTTTCGTCATACACAGTTTTACGACTGTGCTACCAAATGCTTGCATTTGCTTGTTCATGAATTTTTTTCACTCTGCCAATTTTAAGAGTGTGCTTAAAAAGCACTTGGATGCATGAAATGCCTTTTCCTTTCTTTTTTTTGCATATATAAAACCACCAAAGACGAAGCGCGGCATAAAACGTGCCTCTCAGAAATTGAATACTTGCTGCTTGTAAGCTTTCCAAACAAAATAAAACCTTAGATGGGCTCAGTCATGGATGAAGTTCTCACAGTGTGTAAAAAGGTTGTGCATAAGTGCTTAACTTGATGCAGCAAGGAATTGAAGGTTAAGCAGCAAGTGTACAATTCATTATGACAGGCATAAAAGCAATATGTACCGTCTGTTTCAGACTTAGGGGAAAACTTGGAGCGCCTAGCAAGGCGCTCTGAGTTTTCCCCTAAGTGTGAAACAGACTGTACATATAGTGGTCACCTTATGCAGACACATACTCATGAGATGTTTTCAGGCAGAATATTTATTTGAAAGCTAATAATAATTTATAATGCTGATAAGACAACCTATTTCGAGTTAAATCAAATAATTGCATGCTTTCTTGTCAGCCTGGGTGGCCAATGTGTGGCCCCTTTACTACTTAGCGGGAGAGATAAAACTCTCTATTGAAAATTCAGAGTGTTCAGCAAGCATATTTTCGCCTACATGCTACTCTTCAGCGAATGGGACGAAGGAGAAGTAAGGCCCTAGAAAAAGGTAAGCAGAAGAAAAAAAATGCAGCTCGTTTCATGTTATCAGCAGAGTAAGTGTTCGAGGTGATGAAGGTAGACGGCCAATGCAAAAGAAAATAAGATCAAAGTCTTCATGAGACGATGTGCGTGAGTCTTAGTTCAGACATCAAACCTCAATACATTAAAGCAATAAGTCCAGGGCTTTGTGCTGTTTTGCTGGGCAAGGCCAGGAACCCAACACCCATGTCAATGTCAGGGGGCCTTGGTCGAGCTTTTCCATGTTCATTTTATATCGATGTCGCTCGTCTCTTTAAGTTGGGCACTCAAGCAAGATGTGCTGTAGAGATTGATTGCATGGCGCACATGTAGTTGTCACAACATGGATTTGTGGACTGGCCATTGCAAAAAAGAAGATTGTTCTTGTATGCAACATTCAGTTGAAGTCGGTGAAACAGGGTCTCCAGATGCCGTGGTAGACATTGTGGTAGCCTTGATTGGAGCTCTGTGTTGATGTAGAATAAAAACTTGTAATTACCTGAAGTTGAAGACCACCTTCTATGCCGTTCATTGAATACATATCGCCTCGCCATAGCTGGAGCCTCACTTTTAGTGAGGCTCTATTTTATAAAATGATCACATTTTATAAATTTTATGTGATCATGTTCTTTGCGGGCTAACTCATTTGCCTTTTCATTAGTATACTGCACTTATACGAATTCAGCATTTACACAATGTAAAACACATTACAAAAGTGCACAAAAATTAAGCAGTACCATGATAGGCATGCTCCCTCTCACAGCCATGGCAGCAGAAAAAGATGATCGACTTGAGACCGTTTGATACTGTCAGCATCATACATGCATGTTCTATTTCGATCACTCTATATATGAAAAATAAGTTCACGCAGGATGCACATGATAAGTGAACTATTGTAAGCTCTACTCAGGTTATTTTAGTGAGTTGGGCATGGGCTACACATTGTCTATGTATTTATGTAGCAACAACCTAGCTAGCTGATGCACAGCCAGATTTTAGGAAAATGAAAAAATGCACCATAACAAACAGTTGGCCAGTAGCTGTATTTTATTTGACAGAAAACCAAGATTATTAAGTAACAGCTTCGCAGTGAGCTCAGTGATCACTCATGGTGTGAAAAGGTATCTGATATAGTAAGTGGTTTTGTTTTTGTCTTTCTTAATTAGTAGCTGCTTTAACATGCACATGACAATGAAATGAAGGCTCATATGGCGGAAGACAGGCCGACACAAAAAGTAAGGAAACATTTATTGGCATTTTTTATTTTCATAACAAACCAACGAATATTTATTTTGGTTCGCCTTTGTGAATAATGCGCTAGGTGTTCTGCATAAAGGTGCAAGATTGGTGTGCTCCATTATCTATCTATTCACTATTCAAGTAGCCAAATGAATGATACCCCCATGAGCACCGTGAAATAGATCACTGAAATTTGTAGTCAGGAGGCCACAGTGGCTCAGCCTCTGTACCAAACATAAAATCGTTCCAGAAGGAAAACAATACTGGTGAATTGGGTATGCATTCACATGTACTATTCAAATCCGCACATCACAAGTAATGTTTCATTGCTTGCTGCATTGCTCACCATTGTACAGACTTTATTGCAGTGCTGTGTGTTTGTGCAGCAAAATAACTTGACAAAACAAAGCTCTGGTTTTTCAGTACACTGAAAGCAACTTTGCGTGTGGCTTAGGTAATATAATGCTCCTACATATGGGTCAGCTTAGTATCAGTCGATTTATTTACTAGTTGTTCACTGTTACGCCTGAACTATACGGTGCCACCAGGCACTGCTGTATTCCTGCAGGCATGCCAGAACAGCTTGGCTATGCACAAACATCCCTTTCCCTCGCACTTAAATTAAGGTGGTTCAGATTTGCTGGCAGAATGTGCTTATCAGCATAACTGCCTAGCATTCAAAAATGCATTTGAAATGTAAGGGTGGATGCTCGGCTTTGCCGGTGTGACATTTTACATTTATAGTGCAAAACCACATCATTGAACAGGAAGGAAACCACACAAATACTCGTGTTGTGACCCGTCAGTCATAATGGAAGTAGTTTCCCGAGGTTTCCTCTGTGGTTTTTAGTTGTAAACATCTGAAGCAATCTGTAAATTCAAAAGTGTATTAAGTAAACTGAGACACTATGAAATGCATCATAACACTGCACGACAAGCAATATAACACCCAGGTGTACACAATTTTTGTCACATCAGCTCTTTGTGGTGCAGCTCTTTGTGGTGCATATATATATGCACTATATGTAGCTGAAAACAGCATGCATTTCACATTTAGAGCTCAAAATGATCAGTGCAAGAGATTTTTAATGTGTCAGACATTAACACAGTCACTTGTCCAATGCTTTGCACGTTGACAGCTGTGTTTGGTGCAACTTGAGTAGCATATATATAATGGACTGCTACATACAACAACCGTTTTGCACCTCTTCTTTGATATTCAACCCTCCGACACAGAAGACAAAAGTACAGACTCGAATTTTTCTTTACATCAATATTCAAAAGGCAAGCAGGTTTTGGCACCACACGTCTCCATTTTTCTCACATGGCACTTATTCCATGTTCTGCATGTGCATTCATTGCCGGTGGAATATCTTCTCATGTGAAAATACTTTGTTTGACGTATTTACACCTGTATATTTTTTAACTTACCAATAAATTCTCTCTGCTCTATGTGTACAGATACCTCCTTCAATAGGCAGTGCAGTGCCTTCATTAGCGCAGTAACTGTTATGAAAGCTGTGAATTCATAATATAGAAAGGCTATTAAATATAAACAAGAAACCAACAGGCAAGAGCATCATGACAAGCCAGCTGAGATGGTGGCACTATTGTACAGCTTAGTTCCCCCTTGTGCTTTCATAGGGTTGCAATCCGATAAGCTCACAAAGGTTTGGGTCATTCCCATTTCAAGTGATGAGTGACAGTTGCATAAGTACATCTTCATCTGCCTATATTAATGACTTAACTATATGTAGCAGCTTCAGCTGTGTGATTATTGGTGTAGCTGAAGTGATGTATCATACATAGTTTCCGCACACAATCTGATTGGCTAAAAGCATGCAGGAATTGGTATTGGAGCTATTGGTTCAGTGGTGGCTTTCCACTAAATTTACTATTGGATAGATTTCACTTCATCGAAAGGCCCAAGTGAAAATGAGCCTAGAACTCATGACACCAAATGCAGTCACCATTCATGATTGAACATGTGACAGAACGATGAGCAGCGGAATTCTCCCACTAGTGTACAAAGTAGTGTAGCTGTGCTCAGTATTTCAGTGGTGGTATACCAAACACAGAACTTTATACGAGTTGTTTAGATGGCATAATCAACAAGACCCCTCTAATAAGTGATGGCAAAGGATAAATAAAAAGCTGCTGCCTCAGGTACTGTCACTGGCCTAAAATATGCATTCTCACATGCCGCATATACAGTTCATAAACTGGTTTACATACAGGTAAGAAATGTAACCGCATCACGTTATAAAATTTAAATAAAACCAGCTGAGTGCCATATAGAGCATCTTTCATGGGGTCAAGTTGTAGTGACATGTCTTGATATTAGAAGTTGTGCTGTTTTATTCACACACATGCATGTAAATTCAATGTACGCATACAATTTGCGTTTACGTGTTACTGTGTGCATAAAATGAACAGCACAACACACACAATCAATACGTAAATACGAATAAGTTTTTTACTGGATTAATTACTATTAGTTTCGCAATGATTTCTTTTCTCACATGCAGCAACTCAACTGCGTGCATACGTTAGGCTGATGTTGCGAATATATAGCTGGGCTTGGCTACCATTTCCAAAATATGACAAAATAAAGAAGTGTCTATGTGTATGACTAAAATTGATGCTTTGACAATATCTTATCTGCATGGGTAGTAAATTTGCGTAAAAAAATGCAGCACACTGACCAAAACATTGCGGCTAATATGACAGGGAGCAAATATTCTGCAGGCAGAGTCACTTGGAAAATTTTGCCACCAGTTCATCCTCATTGGCTGTCTTCAATCACATATCCAATGCTGACATAATTGTGAAAATTTCTGTTTAGAATATTCTCATGAGAGCCAATAGGCACCCTTTTTATTGTGATAGCAACGTAATTCTCAGGCGCAATGCACTGTGGCCATGAAAATGCTTAAGAATGATGAGGTGAGGCACCTCTTTCCATAGTCTGGCAGCGCAGCTGAAAACTGTTCAGTTAATGAGTGGAACCATGGCCTGTGCAAAATAAAGATCAGCGAGATGGCCACTCATAGCGGCCAACATCCTACATCCACGAATGATATGTAGCAGCACGCTTACAGCTAGATGAAAGTGCACCGGAAAAACACCTAATGAACACACTTTGCAGGCTCAAGTCAGTTTAACACACACTATTTGGTAATGACTGTGGCCAAAACAAACAAGAGGATAAAAAATATAGCACTTCCTAGTCAGGTAATGCTGGTCCTTGTGATAAATATTGTTCGCATTAAACTGAAGGCTCATGCCAAAACAGGTGACACGAACCAGAGAACGAAACAGGGTGGATGCACACAGTAACGGCAAACATTCGTTTAGCTTATTCTTATTCAGCTTATTCTGCCTGTGTTACTAACGTGACCATAGCTAGCTAGTGAGGAAGAACTCTGGGCAAAATTTCTTGCATGCGATTCTGTTGGCTGCTAGCAGAATATATCACCATACCTGTGTTCAGTCTTATTTTTTACATGCATATTGTGTTTTGTCAGGGAACGTAAATTTGTACTTTATCATAAGGGAGTATCCAGCACTCATCCATACCGTATTCATCTACAATACCACTGGTTTCTTCACAGACTCTGCTTAGTCAAAAAGAAAAAACCAAGCATTTAGCATTCTTGGGTATGCAAGCCACTTGCATCACCAAATATAAAGCTATTTACTTCGTGCAATCTAGAAATTCCTGATATTCACAACACTGTCCACATTATACAAATCAAGGCTGCTAGAAATTTGCATTCATGCAATTAGTGCTCGGGCGCATCCACATTTCAGGACAGCACAGTATGTCTTGGCGTATGTAACTATTATGATGTTCCCTAAATTACTCTCACCGATAGAAGCATCTTCAAAAGTGCAGTAACAACTTTTGCAACAAACGACACATGTACGAAGCAGAAAGGTCGGTGTGATGGGGCTTCTCTATCGGAGTACTACGTAAGAAAACGCGATCGGCAACACTTATGCACAGTTCACTTCTGAGCATACGCACATCGCATAAAACGATCACTTTTAAGCCTAGTACCACTGCGACACATATATATCCCGATTTGTAGCTTGCGAACACTTCGTAATAGCAACAACACAGTTCGAACCGGCTTGAACGTCGCAGTCACCACGGCGCATCGCAGGCGGCAAAACGGCTCACGCAGTATAGCACACGAGGAATGACAGCGATAACTAGGAAACAAATCTTATCGCTGCTGATTTTGTCATCACGGTTGTAAAGGACTGGCGTTCACCACTTCGCGGCAACAAACTGCAGACACAGAACACATACAAGTCGCGTACGCTGGGTGCGCCGATCGGACACTTTTCACTTCGCCACGCCCTGAACATGTGTTGTATACTCAGAGTACACGGATATGTGATGGCCTTCTCGTTTGCAATTCACACGCGAAGCACGGCACAAGAAATCACGAAGTCGACGGCTTGAAATATTTCTTCCGACGCTCGCGCAAACACAACACACTTCCTCCGCTCAGTCTGATTCTGTCGGCGATCGCCCGCACTGATGAAGCCTGGGAGGGTACACCGGCTTGCTTCGTGGGTGCTGGATAACTCTAGTAAGAATCACAAGAACGAGCAAAATAGACTGTTTCTGACGCGGCTGTCACCGCTTCGCTTCAAGCAAGCGCCATGTCTGCCGTGATGACGTCCTACGCCGTCCGCCTCGTACCAGCCAATGAGAGACGAGCAGGCATGCGGATGGCAAAGTTGCGTCCGCCCGTCCAGACGATCGGACAGGCTTCCGCCCCGGTCCGCATGCGTGCGGGGCGGATGGGCGGATTGAGCGCGTATGGGCCCAGCCCGCCTACCCAGGGTAACAAAATAAGCTAGAGGCGATTCGTTGTCAAGCAAATGCTCGCCGACGACGACGTAATTCAACCCTCCACCCCCGTTGATTATATATATACATACTTGTGAAGAAGGACGTTTTTGCGTGGATTACCGCACACTGAAGAAGGTGACGCAAAGGGATGTCTACCCTTTTCCCCGCATAGATGACTCTCTAGACCACCTTCGACTTGCCCGATACTTCTCCTCAATGGATTTACGCACTGGATACTGGCAGATAGAAGTTGATGAACGAGATCGCGAAAAGACTGCGTTCGTAACTCCTGACGGCCTGTACGAATTTAAGGTGCTGCCCTTCGGATTATGCTCAGCTCCCGCGACCTTTCAAATAATGATGGACACCGTGCTGTCAGGTCTTAAGTGGGAATCATGTCTCTTCTACTTATACGACGTCGTTGTTTTTTCTCGGGCATTTCAGCAACACTTGTAGCGACTTCAGTCCGTGTTCCTTCCAATTCGCTCTGCAGGCCTATCATTAAAACCCAAGAAATGTCATTTCGGTTACCAGGAAGTGAAGTTCCTCGGCCACGTTGTTAGTAGTGAAGATGTCGGACGGAAACTGCGTGCTTCCATTAAATTAAACCCAATAGTTTTCGCCATATATATATATATATATATATATATATATATATATATATAGTAACGTGACTATATTTTTATATTTTTATTTTATATTTTATTTTATATGCTCCACCAACTCGGGAGCAGAAATTTTTGCAAAATTTCTGCTCCCGAGTTGGTGGTTTATATCAGAGCGATGTATAATACATGAATCTTGACCATATTAAATTTATCAATGGGCCCACTTTACACAATAGTCATATCGTTTGCTTTATTTCTTAGCTACAGAATTCTAAGCGGGACCCCTGAGTTTTTTCTTATATTGAAATTTTAAATAAATCTTATAAAAGCACATATCACCTTAAAAAGCTGCTCCAAGCTGGTAGATTTTAACCTTCTTTTTTAAGTTCGACCAAGTCCATCAGGTTAGGTGAATGTTGAACAAATGATTTCTCCGTTATGATATAGAAGCTCCTTAACAGGCATATACTAATAAAAGAAAATTTCCACGCTATTCTGAGATAGTATTTGATAACTGAGCCTACATTTTCTTGTTGTCATTTGAATATACAACACTCTCTTTCTGCATACTTGCGAGATTGGGCACTGGGAAATTTATATACTGCAGTGTCAGTTTTGCGTGGCGATGCTGGCTTCTATTATTTAGATATTGACGTGCCTGCGAGCAATCCTTACGGATGGTAATCATGAAATGGCGTCTCGCAAGTTTGTATTATATTGTCACGAGCTCTTGCGATGAACCACAAATGCCGCGCAGATAACCAGGTGGAAGATGAGAACGACGTTAGCCAAGCTGCCTCGGGACCGCTATCGGAACGCGCTCATCAACCAGATTCATCTCGTTCTGCATTAAACACTTCGTGTGTACTTCTTTCTGGGGTTTTACGTGCCAAAACCAGTTCTGATTGTGAGGCACGCCGTAGTTGAGGGCTGCGGAATAATTTTGACCCCCCCTAGGTTCTTTAACGTGCACTACAACGCAAGCACACGGGCGTTTTTGCATTTCGCCTCCATCGACATGCGACCGCCGCGGCCGGGATTCGATCCCGCGATCTCGTGCTCAGCAGCGCAACGCCTTAGCTGACTAAGCCACCGCGGCGGGTAATACCTCGTGTGTAACATTTGGTGGAGCTGTGCTGGGTACCTCCCACGACCTACAATGGAACCCAAGAACTACGCAGAAGCCTCGGCGGACTTTCGCCGTCGCGCTCATTCATGGCCACAGAGCAAAATACCCTCACCAGCAGTGCCTTGGCGAGCCCAGTCACTGTTCAGCACTGCCGAGAGCCACGCACGGTCTCGGCGAAGGCAGAGGAAGATGTGGATGAGTGTCTAACCCATTACGAAAGGGTAAGCCAATACAATAACTGCAGGGGCGTAGCCAGGGGTGGGGGGCTGATGGGGCTTGCTTCAGCCCCCCCCCCCCCTCCCCCCCGAAATTTTTTCCCGGCGTCCACCAAAACAACCACCGGCGCCGGGCATCATTAGGGATTATGTCTACAGTATCTTTCTCACGCTCGAAAAGACATTTCGGCACGCAGATTGCGAAATCGGGCTGGATTTCGTGGCAACACTTCTGCGCTTGGAGTCAAATAACGCAAGGAGCCCTATCCCAGCACAAAGTTTCAAGGACTTTTCGATAGCGAGCGGGCGCGTCACGGCATCTCACAGCGGCCGTCGAATCTACGGAGCGCATGGATTTCAATTCCAAACTTTGTGGGTACAAAATTCTCATAAACTTTTGACGCGAAAAGTGCACTGACATTTCCAAAGTCGTGCTTCAGATTTTCAATTCTGGAATTTTACGGGTTTAATGTTCTTATAAACTTGGGCCAACAAGCGCGCACTGGAGCCCTCGTATTCACGCCGTTCCAGAGATGGAAACACGCGTTCGCAATCTTCCATACACGAAAATACTAATTATCACCGTGACTGTCAGCTGGCAGCTGATAAATTTCTCCAAACATTTTCAGGAAGCGCGTCCAATGTGATCGATCAGCTAGACCAGCGCAGGCAAAGTAAAATAAGAGAAAACGGAAGAAAGTTAGCGGCCTATTATTGAGACAGTCCTTTTTTGCGGGCGACAAAGTCTGGCTCTCCGTGGCCATAGGGACAGTGGTCCTATGGATTAAAGCAAAGCCCCGGCTGGAAATACTGATATTTTCAAAGCGCTTCTTTGCATGCGAGATGATTGTGGAGATACATATCTGAAAACATTTGGAAAGTTGCCCCAGTAATGCCTCGTATTTAAGCTCAGAGTTACAAAACCAAATCATAGAAATTTGTGGTGAAATTAATAAAGAAAGCCTAGATGCAAAAGTAAACGCTACAGCTACTTCTCCGTACTTGCTGACGAAACGACGTATATTCCTGGAATCGAACTGCTTACTGTTTGTGCAAGGTACCTAAACAAGGATTCCAACGACATCGAAGAAGTGTATTTAGGTTTTAGCACGGGAATAGATGCCCTCTCTCATTGCGACTGGAGGTTCTATGTAAATGTGTACAAACTGCTGAAGATTCTAGTCACCTTTCTCGCGACCACTGCCAGCGCAGAACAAATATTTTCAAACATGAGATTACTAAAAAACTACTTCCGCTCTGCAATGTCTGAGGAACGCATGGTTAGGCTGGATCTTTTTTACGCCCACAGAGACATCGGCATCAACGTGTCCGAAGTCATTGACCGCTTCGCTAAACTTCCCCGCCGAGTGAAGTTTGTCCTTTAGACAGCGAAGCAGCAAAAATCAATTCAAGTAAAAGGCTCTGTGTCTTCAGAACCCGTAATTATGAAAACGTATGACTGTTCATTAACTTTTAAAACCGCAGAAATTTTAGCCGTTTATTGTAACAGTTAGCATCATGATCAAAATCATCATGCGAATACGAAAATTACGAGGACATCAATAACCAATTTTGACCGACCTTGCTCATTGAAAGCCAGGGCCACTCAGCGTTTCCCAAAAAACACACTCGGATATTCGGTAGTTGAACTTGCCACATAATCTGTGGCTTTCGTTTGTCCTTTTTTTTTTCGTTTTTGGCTACCTCATTTTACCTCTTTTTTGAAGCAAAGCCTTCTTTGATTTTGGGTACATAATAATTGTTGCCGCTGTGCAGGCAGCTAAAATGCACATTTTCGTACTGATTTCTGCACCTTCCTCTATTATTCTACCCATATGGTGCTTTCGCGACTGCAGCATGGCCCAAGTACATATCACGATTTCTGCGATCATAGTATTGTTCTTGTCTAGATAGTCTGTCTTTGTATGCGTAAAGTTTACTATCTGTGACTGAGCAACATGTTTATTTGTCTTGTTTGACGCATTATATAAAGTGACGTTTGCTTAGATACGTACCTTTATTGGAGACTTATACGTACATTTAAATATCTTGTTGCGAGGTTTTGTGTATACAAGCAGTGAAATTAGTTTCCAGCGACACTTTTTTGCCCTTTATTAAGTTGTATCTTCGCATATGTATATTCCTTTCTATCTTCGCATTTCTAATGCATATTTTTCAGAACTCCTGCTTTTTATTTGTACTCACTGTGGCGAGTATAATCTCGGTGTAATTACAATACACGACGGGTAACAGCTGCTCCTGTGCAATCCATTGCAAGGAAGGACAGCGTCATTGAGTTTTTTTCCCTGGCGGTTGCATATGTACAAAAATGCAAACAAGGTTCGCGAATGACATAGATTCATCAAAACATTTGTCCTCAACTTGTTTACTTCATGGCCTTTACTTTTTTCATATCAGCTGCATGCACTGCGTTGCTGGTTTTGAACTGATATAGTTCTAAAGTTCGCGTGATATTTTCTGATATTTTCGTGATATTTGCGATAAGGGACATCGTAAGTTCGCTGCAAAGGCTTGCGCACTGCGTCGCCACGGAGAAACAGATGTGTTGCCGTCTCCAAGTCAGGACAGATGTAGGGC
This sequence comes from Dermacentor silvarum, assembly GCF_013339745.2. Classification (NCBI taxonomy): domain Eukaryota; kingdom Metazoa; phylum Arthropoda; class Arachnida; order Ixodida; family Ixodidae; genus Dermacentor; species Dermacentor silvarum. The sequence continues at coordinate 178,548,319 of NC_051161.1, read as the reverse complement.
GAATCTTGGTGTTGTGGGCGAGGATGCGGGACACAAAGATTGCACAGAGCGGAGCGCAACTGCACCACATACTCGGATGGGTCGCGACAAGGCGAGGATGATGTAGGGTCGAAGAGTTCTTCGGGAAGGCGGAGTGACGAACCATAGACTAGATCAGCAGGTGTACACTTGATGTCCTGCTTTAACGTTGCCCTAAGGCCAAGCAAAACAAGAGGCAGGGAAACTGTCCAGCTGACCGTGTTGGGTTGTGCCCTCAAAGATGCCTTCAGTGTCCGGTGGAAACGTTCAACCATGCCATTTGCGATGGGGTGGTATGCTGTGGTACGAATCTGCGAACTTCCTAGCAAGGGCATGAGGTTTTTGAAAAGGGAAGACTAGAACTGTCTACCTCGATCGGTGGTGATAGTAGATGGAATGCCGAAAAGTGACACCCATCCCGAAAGAGAAGGTTTAGCGTTGGTTTCACTTTTGATATCGGTAATGGGAAATGCCTCTGGCCACCAAGCAATATGGTCAATGCACGTCAGCAGGTAGGTGTTTCCATCTGATGGAGGCCATGGTTCTAGGATATCAACATGAACCTTGTCGAAACGGTCCGAAGGTAGTGGGAAGGAACCACCTTGGAACCACCTCATGCAAGGTATGACGACGGACCTTGGATTGCTGGCAATTCAGACAACTGCGAGCCCACCTACGAATGTATTTGTTGATGCCCACCGGCCAGACAAAACGCCGGGTGATAAGGTGTTGCGTGGCGTGGATACGAGGATGCGAGGGGCCGTGCAGGGAATAGAAGACAGCGCGACGGAAATCACTAGGAACAACAGGTCTGGGGTTGCCAGTCAACATGTTGCAGAGAATGGGGACAGTGGAGGACTGAAGGGTAACTTCACGAACCTTGAGCGTTCCAGAGTCCAGGCGAAGCTTAGCGATTTCTGCGTCTTGTGCTTATGCTGCAGCGAGGGCGCTGAAATCGACAGTTGTTGGCGATGCGACGCAACATACGTAATATGTTAGTCGAGAGAGCGCATCGGCGGCAGCGTTCGCAGACCCTTGCACATGCCGGACATCAGTCGTAAATTGCGAGATAAAAGCGAGGTGACAACTTTCACGGGGTGAATACTTGCTACTGGCAGATTTGATGGCAAACGTCAACGGCTTGTCGTCCGTGGCGATGAAGAAACTTCGAGCTTCGAGGAAATGCCTGAAGTGACGCACAGCCGTGTAAGCAGCAAGGAGTTCACGGCTGGAAGTGCTTAATTGCTTTCGGTGGAGAAGAGCTTGCGTGAAAAGAACGCTAGCAGTTGCCATTATCCGTCAGCGCACTGTTGTAATGCGGCTCCAACTGCCACATCTGACGCGTGTGTCATGATACAGAGCGGAGCGTCAGGTATAGGGTGAACAAGAAGGGTTACGTGTGCGAGCTGGGTCTTAATAGCCTCGAAAGAGCTGGACGCATTTTCAGACCATGTAGAGAGAGAGAGAAAGATGTTCTTCTTGTTTCCCTGGAGTAGATCTGTAAGTGGACGAATCAGATGAGCACAGCGGGGGATGAAACGACCATAAAAATTAATCAGACCCAGGAACTCGCGTAGTTTACGTAGGGAGTGGGCTGAGGAGAATCACGAATGACTTGCACTTCGTTAGGAAGCGGCCGGATGCCGTGACGATCAACGTGGTGTCCAAGAAAGTCAAGATTAGGGACGCCGAACGTACACTTGGCTTTGTTGACGGTTAGGCCGTACTCGTCAAGGCGTTGGAAAAGTTGTGGAAGGTGTGAAAGGTGGTAGAGCACTGCACGGGCTCGGGCTTACCCGAAAGCCCAGGCCCGGCCCGGCCCGTGGGCCGGGCCTGGCCGGGTAGAACAGTTCTTTTACGGGCTCCGGCCGGGTTCGGGCACGGCGTGTGCTTTTTGACCCGGGCCCGGGCCGGGCTCGGGCTTTTGGTGGTGTGCATGTAACGTGCAGAGAGTTATTCTCGGGCGTCTCAACTGTGAAAAACGTTATTTTTCGGTCTTGGGCCGGGTTCGGGCCGGTTTCGAGTCGGGCTCGGGCCGGGCTCGGGCCTAAGGTAAAGGGGTGGCGGGCCGGGCCGGGCGGGTAACGTAGTTTATTTCCGGGCCCTGGCCGGGCCCGGGTCTCGCCATAAAAGTTTTGATCGGGCTCGGGCGGGCAGCACAACGTAAAAACGGACCCGGCAGGGTCCCGGGCTGAAAAAAATCGGCCGGTGCTCTAAAAGGTGGTCGTCCGCATCGCGGCTAAAGATGAGAAGGTAATCGATGTAGGCAAAGCAGAACGGAAGACCTCGGGTGACTGTGTCCGCTAAACGCTGGTAAGCTTGAGTGGCGTTGCGGAGACCAGAGGGCTTCCGCAGGTATCCAAAGATGCCAAAAGGCGTTATGACAGCAGTCTTCGGAATATCCGAGGGTTCGATTGACGAGTTCTATCTTTGAAAAGATATTTGCTCCAGGCAGTGGTGCTGTGAAATCCGCGATGTTAGGCAGGGGGTAGCGATCGGGAATAGAGGCGTTGTGCAAGGCGCGGTAGTCACCGCAGGGCCGCCAGTCACCTGGGCACTTGGACACCATGTGCAGATGAGATGCCCAAGGACTTGATGATAGTGGTACAATGCCAAGCTCCAGAATATGTTGAAATTTGGCTCTGGCCGTGTTGAGTCGATCGGGTGCGATGTGTCGCGAAGAACTATGGACAGGTGGTCGTGTGGTGATAATATGGTGGGTGACATCGTGCACCACAGGACGCATGAAATTGGACGGGCGAAGCAAGTTTGGAATTTCGTCGAATAATTGTCCATAGACCAATGAAGGTGGCTTGTTGGTTACAGTACTGACGCCAGCTGGGGACGCTATACCTTGCACCTTGTCAGTGTGTCAAGTGTGTCGTAGCATTGACAAGACGTTTGTGGGCCATGTCCACAAGCAGGTCCAACCGACGAAGAAAGTCTGCACCAAGAATCGGGCAAGAAATCATGCCCACACTTAATGAAAACCGGTTTCGAGCAGCAGTCCGCGCGGCTCAAGGAGGCTGGTTATCCAAACCAGGTGTTGGTGTCGGTGGCAGAAAAGTTGCTGAAACAGGAACGTTCTGGACACTGCCCTCATGAGAATGCGAGAGCTAGCGGACGTGAACAGGTGATAACCGCAGTGATTCCGTACATTCACCAGATTTCGCATAGCCTGAAAAAGATAGGGATTCGAGGCAATGTGCGGGTTGTTTTTTCAGCTCCTAATAAACTAAGTACCATGTGCAAATCCACCAACCCAATGAGGACAAAAAAGTCGGTGTGTGATAAGAACCACAGAAAAAAGTTCGTCGGATGCACCGTAGGGGTGGTATATCGTATTCCGCTGTCATGCGGCAGATGCTACATAGACCAGACCGGAAGATGCATCAATGAGCGCTTAAGAGAGCACAGAAATAAAGTACAATGCGGATCAGGTGACGGCTTTCTTGCTTTGCATTGCAAAAACGTGTTCATGTCGCCCTCTTCTAGATGACACCGCCATTTTATACAGGGAAAAACGAAAGAATGTAAGATTGATAATAGAAACCGAGCAAATCCTCTCGGCAGCTGACCAATGTATCAGCAAACCGTCACTTTCATTGTCGGCGAGAGAGTTAGATTATTTGCATATGCCATAAAAGCTACCGAATATATGCATTTCATCATTCAGGTTCTTAGTGTTCAGCTCTACAACTTCAGCCATCCCGGCATACCCGCCTCTACATGCCTCGTGGCTGACCGCTATGTCTGGCCCTCCATGCAGCGGGACTGTCGCACCTGGGCGCGCTTCTGCATTCAATGCCAACGCGCTAAAGTCACCAGGCACGTCACGTCACCACTCGGAACATTCCCTCAGCTCTCTGGTCGGTTTGAGCACGTCCACCTCGACATCATAGGACCCTTTCCGCCGGCTGGACCCTATCGCTACTGCCTCACCGCCATCGATCGGTACCCTCGATGGCCCGAGGCATGGCCCCTCGAGGGAATCACTGCGGAAGACGTCGCCTCGGCCTTCTTCACCGACTGGATTGCTCGTTTAGGCGCCCCCCGCGGCGTAACCATCGACCAAAGACGACAGTTTGAGTCGCACCTTTTCAGGCTCCTCGGGCTGACCATCGGTTTTGAACGCTTGAGGACCACCAGTTACCGCCCCTGCGCCAACGGAATGATCGAGCGCTTCCACCGACAGTTCAAAGCAGCCATTATGTGCCACCCGGACTCAACCTGGCTCGAGGCCATCCCAGCCGTTATCCTCGGTCTTCGCGCCATCTTCAAGCCGGACATCTACGCTACACCAGCAGAGCTCGTCTACGGGGAACCACTCCGTCTCCCAGGTGAATTTCACGCTGCACTGCCTTCCAGCACTACGACGTTAGATCCCACCGACTTCGTCGCCCGGCTCCGACGCACCATCGCCACGTGCACCCGTCACCTGCAGCCCACCACTGCAAGCCTACATCTTTCGTGTTCAAGGAGCTAGCATCGTGCACGCACGCTTTCCTCCGTGATGACACCGTCCGCAGGCCTTTCTAGCCACCCTACAGCGGACCCTACCTGGTCGTTCATCGCGACGACAAAAACGTCACTCTGCGCCTGAACGGGAACGACGTCCGCGTCACGATTGACCGGCTCAAGCCAGCATACATCGCTGCGAACGAACCGGGCAGCGCCACTTCATCCACAGGCATCTATCCGCAGCCACCGACGTCGCAGCCCGCTCCGGTGACGACACGCTCTGGAGGTCTGGTACGCCTCCAAGATTTTTACCGACCCTGAGAGCTCTACACTCCGCGGGGGGGGGGGGGGGGGTGATGTGGCGACACACTCCGCACAAATCGGCGCAGCCTCGCCACTGCTAGCCCGGCGTGACACGGCTGCATGCGGCACCACGCCTCCGATAAGGGACAGCGCCACCGCAGCGTCACCGGAGGCTTACGTCACCGACGGTGGCTATAAAACCAAGCTGACAAGCTCGAGAGTCCTTCCTTTCTTCCTTCGCTGGCCGTTCGAGCGCAGCGGCGGTATGCTCGCCCCGCCGCTGCTACTACGCTAATAAACAGTCGTTATGTTGTATGTTGGGATGCGTCCTTCCATCGACACGGCATCCCATAATATATATATATATATATATATATATATATATATATATATATATATATATATTGTCGCGGTACAACGCCAAGAGAAGACAGGGAGACGTTCTTCAAGAACAGCAGGACAACCTGTTCAAGCAAAACAGAATCGAGACACGTCTTCTTCGTCGTCAGCAAAAAAGTTGTCGCAGTTTCACCTGAAAGGCGAAGCATCAATTGCGATAGCAAACTTGTAGAGAGCTATACGGAGTAAGGATAGTAGTTTTATCAGCTGTATAAATTTGGACATGCAGCAGCATCGGCAACACGCAGAACTGTTGTCGACGCCATCGGCGTTTCGCCCGCGTTAGCTCAAAATGCGTGCGCCGTTGATGACTGTTGCCGGAGCCTCTGATATAAATAGGCACTTGGTGCCGCAGCTAAACGTCGCCTCCCTTCCCTCCCCCTCCCCCACGGCCTCTCGCGCGTCTGAAGAAGGCGCGTTTGCTCTACATGTATGGTGATTGTAAAGAAGAAAAGTTGTCGCAGTTTCACCTGAAAGGCGAAGCAATAATTGCGATAGCAAATTGGTAGAGAGCTATACGGAGTAATGATATTAGCTTTATCAACTGTATAAACTTGGACATGCAGCAGCACCGGCAACACGCAGAACTGTCGTCGACGCCGTCGGTGTTTTGCCCGCGTTCGCTCAAAATGCGTGCGGCGTTGGTGACTGTTGCCGGAGCCTCTGATATAAATACGCACTTGGTGCCGCAGCTAAACGTCGCCTCCCTTCCCTCCCCCTCCCCCCCCCTCCCCCACGGCCTCTCGCGCATCGGAAGAAGGCGCGTTTGCTCTACATGTATGGTGATTGTAAAGGAGGAAAGAGACGCCTACTTCTACAGCCGTTAAGGGAGCACGGCGCAGAACGCGCGTTTGTTCTCCGCCGTGCGTTCACTCCCCGTGAAAGACGCGCCCCTCGCGCCCTTTCACTCGCACATACCGCGTTCGGCGCGCGGCGACGATTTCATCTCCATTGACGTCATACGGAACCTCACGGCGACGGCGACGGCGACGCCGACGGCAGAAATATGCTTTTGAGTGTCCATATAATTGCTATCGCAATAAAAGAGACGCCTACTTCTGCAGCCCTTAAGCGAGCACGGCGCAGAACGCGCGTTTGTTCTCCGCCGTACGTTCACTCCCCGTGAAAGACGCGCCCCTCGCCCCCTTTCACTCGCACATACCGCGTTCGGCGCGCGGCGACGATTTCATCTCCAAATGACGTCATACGGAACCTCACGGCGACGGCGACAACGACGGCGACGCCGACGGCAGAAATGTGCTTTTGAGTGTCCATATAATTGCTATCGCAATAAAATCCCCCTAACCCACTAGACGGAGTCCGTTAATGTCCCCATCGTCGTTGTCGTTGGCCTAGAGCACACGCGTCATTTGTTCCTCCCTGGAAAAACATCGTCCCGATGCTATCCCAGAAATGTCACTTGCGGAAGTGAGGGTCCCTCGCATAGTCATTCGCTCACATACGGTTTCATGCGTACAACATGTACAAGTTCAGGACGGTGCGCGAGGCGCCGCGTACAGTTGGGACTATCGGGGACGACCTCGTAGGTGACATCACTGAGTCGCCGCAATACTTGATATGGGCCGAAGTATCGCCTTACCAGCTTCTCGGAGAGGCCTCGTTTCCGTATGGGTGTCCAAACCCACACTCTGTCGCCGACTTCATAGGTTACGGGTCTACGGTGAGCATCATAGCGGCCTGCATCGTAGTCTTGCTGCTGGCAAATCCGCAAGCACGCGAGCTGCCGAGCCTCCTCGGCGCGTTGCGTATACACATCGGCGTCAATGTCAGTGTCGTCAAATTCGTGTGGCGGCATTGCATCCAACATCGTTCGTACATACCGGCCGTGAACAACGGTGAACGGAGTCATGCTCGTCGTCTCTTGTTTCGCCGTGTTAACAGTACGCAAACGTGATATAAGGGAGGATGTCATCCCAATTTTTATGTTCGACATCCAGGTCCATTGAAAGCATGTCTTCAATTGTTTTGTTTAGGCGCTCTGTCAGTCCGTTGGTTTCTGGATGGTGGGCGGTCGACTTCCGATGAGCCGTTCCACTTAGCAGCAAGACGCGATCTAAAAGTGCAGCCGTGAATGCGCTTCCTCTGTCGGTGATTACGACGCTTGGGGCTCCGTGTCGTAAAACAACATTTTCAATGAAAAAGCGCGCCACCTCGGCTGCTGTGCCTCTTTGGATGGCTTTTGTTTCAGCGTAACGTGTCAGATAGTCGGTTGCGACGAGAACAAAGCGATTCCCTGAAGTAGAAGTAGGAAGTGGGCCCAAGATAACCATTCCAATTTGATCAAATGGTGTTCGAGGAACCTGGACAGGCTGTAGGAGGCTGGCTGGTTTCGTCGGAGGCGACTTGCGCCTCTGGCAGTCGAGACAAGTGCGAACGTGATGTTTCACGGCGGTGGTAAGTCTTGGCCAGTAGTAGCTTTGCCGCACTCTGCCCAACGTTCGCGTGTAGCCTAAGTGACCAGAAGTCAGCTCGTTGTGACAGGCTTGAAGTACTTCCGAACGAAGAGCTGCAGGAATGACGAGCAGATAGGGGGACCCGGTCGAAGAAAAGTTTCTTTTGTAAAGGACTTTGGCCCGTAAACAAAACAATGACAGTTCTCTTGCGAAAACTCTAGGTGCTTTCGCAGACCTTTCCTCTAAGTAACTGATTAATACAAGCAACTTTGTGTCGTGCCGTTGTTGAGCGATGGCGGCTGTGTCCAGTACACAAAGAAATGCTGTATCTTCCTCGAGTGGAGAAGCCGACTCTATCGGCGATCGAGACAGGCAGTCAGCATCCGTATGTCGCTTCCCCGACTTGTACATGACCGTCATCAGTGGCGTAGCCAGAAATTTTTTAGGGGGGGGGGGGGGGGCTCCTCCTTATAAAAGTTGTCGAGGCATCAAATACATGAATAATAACTGCATTGCCAATGCCAATGCCATTGTATATTAGGTGCAGAAAACGAATTATTTAACGTTACGCACAGTTAAGACAAGCACATTATGTGTTTGTTTCATAAAACATTAGCTTCGTATGTCCCAAAAATTGTGGCAGTAATAGCCGATATCAATGCTTCCGCGTTTTATTCTGGTCTATCTAATAAGCAAAGAAAATTTCACGCGAACTTTAGAACTATATCAGTTCGAAACCAGCAAAGCAGTACATGCAGCTGGTATGAAAAAAGTAAAGGCCATAAAAGGAACAAGTTGACAAATATTTTGATGAATCTTTGTCATTTAACAACCTTGTTTACATTTTTGTGCATATGCAACGGCCAGGGAAAAACCTCAATGACGCTGTTCTTCGTTGCAATGGATTGCTCAGCAGCAGATGTTACCGGTCGTATATTGTAATTGCACCGAAATTATAGTTGCAACAACGAGTACATATAAAAAGCAGAAGTTCCGCAAAATATACATTAGAAATGCGAAGATAGAACGGAATATACATATGCCAAGATAAACGGCAAGAAAGTGTCGCGTGAAACCAAGTTCACTGCTTGTATACACAAAACCTCCGCAACAAGATATTTAAATATACGTATAAGTCTGCAATAAATCTACGTATCTAAGGAAATGTCATTGTATATAATGCGTCAAACAAGACAAATAAACATGTTGCGCAGTCACAGATAGTAAACTTCCCGCATACAAAGACAGACGATCCAGACAAGAACAAAACTATGATCTCAGAAATTGTGATATGCATTTGGGCCATGCTGCTATCGTGACAGCACCATGTGGCTAGAATAAGAGAAAAAGAATGCAGAAATCCATACGAAAATGCGTATTTTAACTGCCTGCACAGCGGCAACAATTATTTTGCACCCAAAGTCAAAGAACGCTATTGCTTCCTTTCAAAAAAGAAGTAAATACATGTAGCTAAAAAGGAGAGAAAAGGACAAACGAAACCCACAGATGATGCGGCAAGTTGATTTACCCAACATCCGAGTGCGTTTTTCGGAAACGCCGCGTGTGACGGGCTTTCAATGAGCAAGGTTTGTCAAAATTGGTTATTGATGTCCCCGTAATTTTTGTATTCCCAGTATAATTTTGATCATCATGCTAACTGTTACAATAAACGGTGAAAATTTCTGTGGTTTCAAAAGCTAATGAACAGTCATACGTTTTCATAATTACGATCTTCTATAGGAACGTGAAGGAACAGACATTTTTACAGGCATTGATTTTTGCTGCTTCGCTATCTAAACGATAAACTTCACTCGGCGGGGAGGTTTAGCGAAGCGTTCAGTAACTTCGGACTCGTTGATGGCGATGTCTCTGTAGGCGTATAGAAGCGCCAGCATAACCATGCGTTCCTCATTGTAAAGCGCAAGTGGTTTTTTTAGTAATCTCATGTTTGAAAATCTCTCTGCGCTGGCAGTGGCACTGGAAGGGCGACTAGAATATGCAGCAGTTTGTACTAGAGCACTGCACGGGCCGATTTTTTCAGCCCGGACCCGGCCCGGGCCCGTTTTTACGTTGGGCTGCCCGCCCGAGCCCGAACAAAACTTTATGGCGAGACCCGGGCCCGGGCATAATCTACGTTACCCGCCCGGCCCGGCCCGCCACCCCTTTATCTTAGGCCCGAGGCCCGGCTCGAAACCGGCCCGAACCCGGCCCGAGACCGAAAAATACATGTTTGTCAGAGTTGAGATGCCCGAAAATAACTCGCTGCACGTTACATGCACACCACCAGAAAGCCCGAGCCCGGCCCGGGCCCGGGTCAAAAAGCGCACGTGGTGCCCGAGCCCGGCCCGAGCCCGTGAAAAAACTGCTCTACCCGGCCCGGCCCGGGCTTTCGGGTAAGCCCGAGCCCGTGCAGTGCTCTAGTTTGTACACATGTACATATAATCTGCAGTCTACATGAGAGAGGGCATCTATTCTTGTGCTAAAACCTAAAACCACTTCGATATCGTTTCCTCAGCACCACGCTCGACAAGGTAGACAGCCGTCCTCTTACGGAAGCCACAATTCTTGGTCCCTTGTCCCAGCCGACGTCGGAACGAACTGCTTTAAAAGCGCTATTACGCTTTTTAAAAGAAACAGGACTTAGTCAAAAACTATTGAATGTGCGGACTGATACGTTTCTTTTTCTTTTCTTTTTAATCTTTTTTTTTCTAATCTTTTCTGCCCTTACCCCATCCCCCTGTGCAGAGTAGCCAATCGGACACTTAACCTGGTTAACCTCTCTGCCTATCACCTCTTATTTTCCTTCCTTCCTTCCTTCGATATCGTTGACATCCTTGTTTACGTATCTTGCACAAACAGTAAGCTGTTCGATTCCAGCAATATCCGTCCTTTCGTCAGCAAGTACGGAGAAGCAGCCTGCAGCGTTCACTTTTGCATCCAGGCTTTTTTTGATAATTTCACCACAAATTTCTATAATTTGGTTTTGTACGTGTGGTTTAAATACGAGGCATTACTGGGGCAACTTTCCAAATGGTTCTTCAGATGTGTATCTCCACAATCAGCTCGCATGCGAAGAAGCGTTCTGGAAATTCCAGTATTTTCAGCGGGGGCTTTAATTAAATCCATAGGACCATTGTCCCTATCGCCACGGAGAGCAAGACCTTGCCGCCCGCAAAAAAGAACTGTCTCAAATTAAATAGGGCGTTGAGTTTCTTCTCTTTCTCTTATTTTACTTTGCCTGCCCTGGTCCAGCTTATCGATCACATTGGGCGCACTTCCTGAAAATGTTTGGAGAAAATTATCAGATGCCAGCTGACAGTCACGGTGATATTTGACAGTCACGGTGATAGTCACGGTGATATTTTTATGCACAACACCGGGGTACCCCGGTGTTGTGTATAAAAATACCGGTAACTTCAAAAAACGCATAAAACAGCATCAGTACGATGTCGCCAAGGTTCAACTAATCTTCAAACGCTTTATCAGAACACCCCGAGAACACAGGTAATTGCAAGACTGGGAATCGGAATCCATTATCGCCACAGAGAAGAAACGGCCTGCAAGACTAATGCTTCAATCGTTGCACATTCAGACGACGCAAGATGCGATAAATAGGACACCTGGGAATCTGCCCGAAATCTACACACGCGCACTGCACCGTCTATCCCACACTTAAACAAGAGCCACTGCGTTTGCTTTCATTGTGATCAAGGGTTGCGTACGGGCCAGAAACGTCGTTTTATTTTCCAATACATGTCTTTTCATTGGCAAGTGTTTGTTTTATTTGACTATACTATAACTACTAATCTGCTTTATTATAATAGAACACCTTCCGTGGTGGTGGGCTTTTTCGGCGCATAGCAGCATACGTTAATTTTCCAGTAACGACTTCATGGTCGCTTATTCCGGGAATCACGTTGACGCTGGACACAAGATCTCGATCGTTGCAGAGAAACGGATCTGGTACGCTTTCATTATATGTCTTATTCTAACATTATTGGGCACTCAACGAACTGGAACAGAGAATTGGCTTTTATCAGCTCGCAAAATGGTGTGGAAATAAGAGACGAGCAATTGTTTTTCTGTTGAAAGCTTTCCCATTTATTATGGGGAGAGTCACCACCAAGAATAATATATGTCGTGTTTAACGCGAGCACGATGTCATTCAAGCTCCGGCGACCTGCAGTTTCGAGGCCAGCAAAACGATCCAACCGCTACGGCCGTTTGCGAGCATCGCCCTACACGTTTCACAAAGGCAGTGGTGCTCACACTGCTGCGGATCAAAACGAGAACACCACCGCCGAGGCGGTCTTTTCTCTACACTTTCCTGTCGGAAATATTTCGCTGTTATACATTTAGGTATCTAGCCATGATTCTGTGCCATTTGTCAATTCCAAAAGAGATTCAAACTTCGACAATTCACAACATTGAGATTAAGGTTGTGTGCTGTCTTCCGAGACGTAGCGAAATGTCATCGCTATCCGTCTATCTATTTGACGTCATCAGTACCAGTATTATACTTGTAGTCTTTTTTTCCTACTTCAAGCTTATTGAAAATAAGATTCAAGTCACCGCCACGTGATTTAGCGAACCGAAACAACTTATTGCGCTCAAAACGAACTTTCTCCGTGTAATCTTCACTAAAAACAAATCGCGTTTCCTTTAGCCTCGAGCCGGCCGCAAGGATACGTTTTCTTTCTTTGAAGGATAAAAATTTTACTATTAATGGTGTTTCCTTGTGCTCGAAGTACCGCCCTATTCTATGTGCTCTCTCGATAGATTTTAGTTCGAGTGATACATTGAATTTCTCTGTACCCAAGGACGCAATCTTTCCTTCTGATTCAGCCCATGTCTCCTTCGCGGTGTCGGGAAGGCCGAAAAAATCAAGGTATTCCGGCGAGGCCTATTTTCTAGGTCGTTTTGGCTATCATGCACTGATGCAACTACAGAAGTGGCCGAATCAACACGATATGAAATCGTTTCATGCAGTTATGTGACACGTGACGTGGTTTCTTAAGCGAGTTGAATTTTCACAGTCAAATAGTTGATCTTTTCTTCGATAGCTTGCTGATTAGCTCGAAGGCAGCGGATCTCATGTAGTATGTCGGAGTGCCCTTGCATCACCAATGGAATTTTCATAATAGCTTAAAACATTTGCTGCTCTTGTTCAGCTGAAAGGGCTCCTAGATTTTGTTCTACATCCCCAGAAGCAGCAGGCAAAGCTTAAACAGACAACCAGGGCTGAAAATGCAACTTAACCCCAAATAAGGCAGTTTGCTCGCAGCGACAAGGAAGCATGATCTACCGCCGATTCTTAAAGGAACCCTGGAACGATTTTGACGATTTTGTACAAACGTACTGAGTCGTTAGAGTAGGTCCTTCTGTTCATTAATTGACGCATCTAAGCGCTCCACGTAAAGCGTGTAATTTATTATTAGGTTTTAAAAGATACATCGCTAGCGATCGCAGCACGCCAATCGGCTGAGTTTTCAGCCGCCCTTGACCAAGTGACGCGATTTAACCATATGATGACACTAGGGCTAGCTATCCGATTGGCTGCCCAGGGCACATCATCAATAATCTTTCCCACATTATGGTGAACAAATGTTGTTCGTAATAGTTTAGATGTTAGTTCATTTGTTTCCATAAAAAGAAAGTAACAGAAAGACAATGTACACGGACATGTATTACTACACTAAATGCACTTCTGGCCCACAGCAAGTGTCGTCTGCTTGTGAGAACGTGCTCCGTGTTGACGAGAGCTGCGCGTCAGTGTGGGTCTCGTTCTTTCTTTGCGCGAACGCCATGGTTCGCCCTTGCGTTGTGGGCTGCAAATGTAGCGATCGGCGACATGTCAAGCGGCGACATCGTGCCCCTCTGCAAGGCAGCAGACGAGCGGAGTGGCTGCAGCGCATAGGACTGTCGGTATCCAAAGTCGCCAGAATCTACGCGTTTGCGGCCGTCACTTCACGCCGAAGGATTACTACTACAAGAGAGTTTAGCGTGTCCAGTATTCAGGTAAACGCAAGCTCAAGTGCACTGGGTGTTTTACGTGATGAACGGAGGCGCAAACGTGAAGTGCTCGCATGGTGCAGTCACCTGAGGGCACAAAGCTCAACCAAACACACAGCTAATATAGCAGTAACCAAGTGTATTGTACTTTGCTGCTGGCGCAAATTTTCGGCAGGAGCGTAATCTTGAACACGTTGTCTTTTTATGTTGTAAGACGACGCCCGGGACGAAGGCAGAGAGCCCTTGTATTTCAACACAGCACGAGACAACCACCAACCCGACAAATGATGATGATGATTATGAGGATAGGTATAGAAGACGATGATGAACTTCACAGTTAGCAATCACACTATCCCCCCCTGCCATGAGCCGATAAAGGTAGAAAGAAAGAAGAAAAAGCAAAAGATAAAAAGAGAACAAGAAGACACGAGGAGTCGGTGGCAGAAATAAAGAGAAAGAAGTTAGAAAATAAGAGCGTCCGAATAAGAATACAATATGAAAGCAGAAGAAGCGCAAAAGTGCACGCGCAGCTACGTGGCCAACGGGAGAAGAGACACGTAGCCGAAGAGAGCAGCCCAGCTACGCTCTGGGACTAAGGCGGACAGAAGGAGCTGGAGGCTGGACTGGGCGGGTGGATCGCGAACACGGCGGCAACCCAATGGAAGCTGTTCTTGAGCTGCCGCGGCCACGACCCGCGAGCTGAGCGAACGCCCCACCGGAAGCCGCAGCTACAGGCTGACGGCGCCGCTTCCCGGATTCCCTGTGGCTACGATCCGCAGGCTAGCGGAGTTGGCCGGGCGATCCAGGCGCCTCGGTCACCCCACCGTCCTGACCCCCTGAGAGGCCAAAGAGTGGACCGAATGTCGGACACAGCGACGTCGAGTCTACGACGTATCGGCGGGCCCAACGACGTGTCATCAGAAGCCGCGACGACGAGGTGACGTGGCCACGTCGAGGGACTTAATGTAAATATTTCGGACTCATCAAATCAAGATAGCTGAGGACTTTGTGGAATTACTGGAATTAACTCGTTTTGTAAATTGTTTACTTTGTGTTGTTTTGCCGTTTCCTTTTGCAATTATAAGTGTTTGTCTTAAACGAGCGACTTGTCCCTGTCTGTCTTTAGTCTACCAAAATTCGTGACACCCCCCTCACGAAAGCGGTCGGCAAGGCAGCGAGTCAGAAACGGTACGAACGCCGAAGATACGGCTTCAGGCGAGAGACGTGAACAATTTCAGTGCTGCGGCAACGGCGGTCAGTAACCGAGGTAACAGGAGCCACGCGATAGTTCACGGCAGATGTTCTTTCAAGCAGGCTATACGGGCCGCGATACCTATGAATGAATTTTTCACAGAGCCCCGGCACTCCAACAGGTGTCCACAGGAGCACTTCGTCGTCTGGGCGGAACGAAATGACACGACAGGTCGCATCATAACGGACTTTCCTCTTGTCCTGAATGGTCGCGGTGTTGGCGCGCGCAATTTCGCGGAGTGGAGGACGCGGGCGGCGAACTCCTCTGATAGAGATGCGGATGGAACAGAAGACGTAGAGAGAAAGGTGGTGTCCAAAACAAAAGACGGTGCACGGCCATATACGAGGAAAAGGGGGTTGTAGTTTGTTGTGCGTTGAACGGGAAGTATTATAAGCAAACGTGACGAAAGGAAGTATTGTGTCCCAGTTTGTGTGTTCGGGTGGAGATCATGTCGGACGGAGTACGATGGAAACGCTCGGTAAGACCATTGGTTTGGGGATGATATGCTGAGGTGGTCTCATGGATGGTGTTTGAGGCCTGCAGGACTTCAGCAAGAAGATGGGAAAGAAATGTCTTGCCACGGTCACTTGAAGAGCCTTAGAAGAACCGGGACATGCCTTGGGACAACGGAGGCGAGGGCGAACGACGTGACGAGTATATATAGGGTCCTGGAACGTAGTCGTCAGATCTGGGCACATAGTCTCTCTCATAAACGGAACAGGCATGTCGTTCATCTCGCTGGCGCCGGCGGCAGAAACGAGATATATGACCACGTATGCCACAATAGAAACATACGGGGCGGGAAGGGCGCCAGGTAGAGTCGTATGGTTGCATAGGGTCTTCGCTGCCATTGAAGTCAGGTGGTCGCAGACACCGGCAGCAGGTGCAGATGGAACAGGTAGCCTATGCCGCGAAACCATCTCGGCGTAAGAAGGCGCACGAACAGGCGCAGGGGACCGGGCACGTGTGACACTTGTCATGGACGCCAGTTCTTCTTTAATGATCTCGCGCAAATTGGGAGGAGGAGCGCGAAGACACCGCAGTGGTGGTGTTGGCCGGAGCATGGCCGTGAAGCTCCTCTCGTACAATGATGCGGATGAGCACTCGCAATTCGTTGCTGTCGGTAAGGTGAGCGTCGCAGGAGGCGCGAGGAAGACGAAAGAAGCAGATCGTGGCAAGGCGTTGGCATGTCGTGATGATGTCACTAACTGAAGTGGGGCTCTAAATTACAAGAGCTTTAAAGGCAAGGGAGTTGATGCCCTTCAAGATATGGCAGATACGTTCCACTTTGGACATGTCACTCTGAGTGTGACGGCAGAGAGCCAGAACGTGTTCAATGTAAGAGGTATAAGATTACTCGGCTCCCTGGATGGGAGTACCGAGTTTCTGTTTCGTTACTTCGGAGCGCCCAGCAGATGTGCCGAATATGTGACGCAGCTGCGCAGTAAATGCTGACCAATGGGGGAAGTCGCGTTCATGGTTGAAAAACCATGTTTGAGCGACCTCCCTCAGGTAGAAAGCAACATTACGGAGCTTGTGTGCCGCGTCCCAATGGTTGCAAGCGCTCACCCTGTCATAATGGTCAAGCAAGTCTTCCACGTCTTCGACGCGAACGCCAGAAAATACCTGAGGGTCGCGTTACCGTGCGGTGACGGACCAAGTAGGGCCAGTTGGCTGAGCCGTGGTGTTGGCAGCAGTGGATGCATCGGTTTGTGCCATGACTGGTGTTGGCGAGCACAACCGTCGACCAGAGCGGAGCTGCAGGAGTGACCGGTAGAGCAAGAAGACGGGGAATTAAACACACCTGCATCACTTGTAAGACGACGCCCGGGACGAAGGCAGAGCCCTTGTATTTCACCACAGCACTGGACAGCGAACGAGCCGACAAATGATGATTATTATGAGGATGGGTATATACAAGTGAAGACGATGATTAACTGCACAGTTAGCGCTCACAATATGCTTAAAATATTGTTACAGTGCGTCAAAGGTAGTGGAGCGGCAGCATCAGCAGAAACAACATTAGGAGATCAGCGAGGAAGAGAAGGACGACGTGCAGTACCGGCACCCACTCGCCCTACGGCTCCCTGCAATAAACGCCTTCTACACACCCCGTAACAGAGTGGTGGAGGTGCGGGGTATCTAAGCATCCAACGACGGAATCACTACCACCTAACCCTCATCGCAGTCGTCGACTGGCGGGACTTCCACCATCCTCAACAGCAGGCATGTCCCGAAAAACTGAAGCTCCGAGGCCGACGGGCTCTTCGCAACTGTACAAGGTGCCACCCAGCTTTGCCGGGCCTGGCGGTGAGGACGTGGACGAGTGGTTGAAGCGGTACCGACGGGTGAGCAAAGGTAACGGCTGGTACTCCGCCACTCAGCTGTCAAATGTTGTGTTCTCGCTCACGAACACTGCTCTCATGTGGTAGGACAACCACGAGAACACGCTTATGACCTGGGATACGTTTGTCCAAGAACTGAAAAAGTGCTTTGGGGACTCCGCAGTGAGGAAGAAGCGAGCTGAACAGACTCTGTCCCAAAGGGCCCAACTCTCTGGCGAGACTTGTACTATGTACATAGTGCTCAAGCTATGTAGACTCGTGGATTCTAGCATGTCCGATGAAGATAAGGTGGGTCATCTTCTTAAGGGCATAGCTGAAGATGTATACCAGTTCTTGACAGCTAAAGAAAACCTGACATCTGTGGCTGACGTAATCCAACATTGCCGCACGTTTGAAGCACTGAAGATGCGTCGCGTGGCCCCGAAATTTGGCCGTTTGGCTAATGTGCAGACATTGGCCTGCGTTGACGCGAGCACACCATCCGATCTGTCGTCGGCGATACGACAGATAGTTCGGGAAGACCTCCTCCGGTGCCACGAAATCGGCCGTTGTGGTAGCGGCGACTCGCGAGGCAATTAGCCCGGACTACCACCTGCGTTGTGGCAACCCTCTATTAATACGGCGAACGTGGACGATTATAGAGCTGTGCTTCCATTTGCACCCACCAAACGGCCACGCTTCAACAACGAGCAGCAGCGCCGCACTTCTTATCTCGCGCAACGGTACCGTACCTCTTATTCAGGGTACAGAGAATATGACAGTCAGGACTAAAGACCGGATTTTAGGCAAATGCCTATTTTATTCCTTGCGCTCCTATTGCCACACTTCGATATATGAGCATTAATTAGGGGTTAAAAAGGGCTTTTACAGTATTTTTATAGTGCCGATAAATGCCTATTTTGGCTTTTGTGCCCAAATGCCTATAAATGCCTATAAGTGCCCAATATCAATATTGGCGCCTATATAAACACTATATTTAGCCTAAACTTTGGCTTTCGAGTGCAGTTTGAGACCGTTATTCATTTTAAAGGCAACATTCAGTGTTGGTAACTCCATGGGGTTCAACCTAGTCCGCGATATTGTCCCTTTCGGTAAGAAAAGGAAGGAGGGACTTGCATTGTTTCGAAAAGTGCAGACAGCGCTCCTTTGGGTACCTGCTTTTGTTCAAACGTTGCTTATTTTGCATGCTAGCTTTGTTGATAAAGTTATAAACATTCAATACCGTTGAGGTTATTGGGACGACATGTGTTAGAAACTTTGTGGTAGCGAGTCACAATTCTATGTATACCGTCCCTGTATGCTGCGATAAGTGAACATTGAAACATTTGTTGATCGAAGGACCAATTGATCGATTGATTCTCAAAGACGATGTTTCAAAAAGATAGCGCTGATGCACGGAGCATGTTTTTATGCTGTGCACTAAACATTCGTTAAAACAAGGTCCACCTGGTGGCTGCAAGGCTAAATACATGGGGATGCCAGCAAGAATTACCGAGGTACGCCACGCCAAGTTAGCACCTGATTGAATTCTGGTACCTTATCTGCTGCCGTGGTGCTTTAATACTTGCCATCGTGGAATTTAGCGGATTGACGTCGCACACCGCGCTGAGTTAATGTTACATCCGTGGAAGCTGAGCTTCTCCTTGCTCTTCAAGTACGTTGTGGTCGTATGACGCGCGTGGCAGCCCTCTGCTCAAGTGCAGTTCTACCATCAAATAGAACGCGGCAGGGTGGTTCGAGCACTTCTCTGTTGAAGTTAGAATGTTTATTGATGCTTATCGTATTTATTTACATTGTGTGAGCCAGTCAGGATGCTTAGTACGTTAGCATATTCATTGAAGCTTTGATATTGAAAATACGCTTCGTCTTTAAGAAATCCTAAGGCATTTGCGCAGATTCCTTGCCAGAAAAATACTATCTGGCACAGCGTGAGAAGACGGAATGTGCTCTTGGCAAAAGTTAAGCACGACAACATCGGAACAGTCGTTTTTGACAGCAGCCTTCAAACACGACTGGACGAACGCTTTCAACGTCGATTTGTACGAGACCATAATAGCTGCCTTTTCATAATCTATAAAAGCCATGTAGAGAGGTTGATTGTACTCCGCAGATTTCTCGATTACCTGATTTATGACATCGATATGATCCATCGTAGAATATCCCTTCCTGAAGCCAGCCTGTTCTCTTGGTTGGCTAAAGTCAAGTGTTGCCCTGATTCTATTGGAAATTACCTTGGTGAATATTTTATGCAATACTGAAAGCAAGCTAATGGGTCTATAATTCTTCAGTTCTTTAACGTCTCCCTTCTTGTGGATTAGTATAATGTTGGCGTTCTTCCAGCTCTCTGGTACACATGAAGTTGTGAGGCATTGCGTGTAAAGGGCCGCAAGCTCTTCAAGCATGATATCTCCTCCATCTTTGATTAAATCTACTGTTATTCCATCTTCTCCAGCAGCTTTTCCCCTGGTCATGTCTTTCAAGGCCCTTCTAACTTCAGCGCTAGTTGTAGAAGGAGCCTCTGTATCCGGTTCATCACTATTTTGAATGAAAGTAGCTTGGCTGTTTTGGTCACTGTACAGGTCAGTATAGAATTCTTCCGCTGCTTTTACTATGTCATCGAAATTGCTGATGATATTACCATGCATATCTTTCAGTGCATACCTCTTGCCTTGTCCTATGCCAAGCTTTCTTCTTACTGATTTAATGCTGCGTCCATATTTTACGGCTTCCTCAATCTTTCCCATATATAATTTTGAACATCCCTTACTTTTTTCTTGTTGATTAGTTTTGACAGTTCAGCGAATTCTATCTGATCTCTTGAGTTGGACATTTTCATCTTCTGTCGTTTCTTTATTAGGTCCTTTGTTTCTTGGGAGAGCTTACCTACTGGTTGCCTTGGTGCCCTACCTCCCACTTCAATTGCTGCTTCTGAGATCAACCTAGTTACGGTTTCATTCATTACCTCTATGTTGTCTTTATCTTCCTTTTCTAAAGCTGCATATTTGTTTGCAAGGGAACAAGAATTCAGGATCGCCAGTCAGCCTCTAGAGTCTGTAAAGGAGTACATTTATCTAGGTCAATCACTCACAGGGGACCCTGATCACGAGAAAGAAATTTACAGAAGAGTAAAATTTGGTTGGAGTGCATACGGCAGGCGTTACCAAATCCTGACTGGGAGCTTACCACTGTCGTTGAAGAGAAAAGTGTACAATCATTGCATTCTACCGGTGCCAACATATGGGGCAGAAACTTGGAGGTTAACAAAGAAGCTCGAGAACAAGTTAAGGACCGCACAAAGAGCGATGGAACGAAAAATCTTAGGACTAACGTTAAGAGACAGGAAGAGAGCGATCTGGATCAGAGAACAAACGGGGATAGCCGATATTCTAGTTGACATTAAGCGGAAGAAATTGAGCTGGGCAGGCCATGTAATGCGTAGGATGGATAACCGGTGGACCATTAGGGTTACAGAATGGATACCAAGAGAAGGGAAGCGCAGTCGAGGTCGGCAGAAAACCAGATGGGATGATGAAGTTAGGAAATTTGCAGGCGCAAGTTAGAATACGCTAGCGCAAGACAGGCGTAATTGGAGATCACAGGGAGAGGCCTTCGTCGTGCAGTGGACATAAAATATAGGCTCATGATGATGATGATGATGATGATGATGATAATAGCTGCAAATATTCCTTGGGTCAATATTGAAAATCCCGTCCTGAAACAATCCCTACAGAAATAGTGGAACCACAACGTGCCGCCTGAGTATACGTTGCGGAAGAACTATTTCCCGCCTTTGTATGAAGAAAAGTTAAGGAGAATCAGAGAAGGAGCTTGGCGACTCCTGCATTTGGATTTCCGTCGACGAAACAACAGACGTCAAGGCGCGCTTCGTCGCTCACTTTCTAGCTGGGAAGCTTGCAGCACACGGGAAGACAAGGGCTTTCCTTGTGTGTTCGAAGCCTTTGGAGAGAACAAATGGGGAGGCTATGCCATACTTTGTAAACGAATCCCTGAAGGTTCTGCACCCGGCAAGGGTCGAGGACACCAAGGTTTTGTTGCTCTACAGAGACGCCGCAGGCTACATGGACAAGGCAGCTCATCTACTGAACACCTTCTACCTCTGCATATATCACATACCTAGCGCATGCGCTTCACCGTGTTTGTGAAGAACTGAGGAAGCACTTTATTGACGTCAACGAGCTGATTGCTTCAGCCAAGGCCGTGTTCCTGAACGCACGCTCTCGCCTGTGCCCTCTCGAGGAGAAGTTGTTGGACGTAACCTTTCCACCCATCGACACACGTTGGGGAACATGGCTAGAAGCTGTTGAGTACTACTACTACTCCGACATCAAGGTCGTGATTAACAGCTTTACAGGTGACGAGAGTGTTGCAGTCAGGAAGGGTCAAGGATAGCCTCCAAGAAGGCTCTTTGTGGATAGCCTCCAAGAAGAGCTCGCCTACTTGTTCGCCAACTTCACGTTCCTCGCAAACACTATCAAGGAACTTGGAAGCCCGGGAGAAACTCTAATTAAGAACATTGCACTAATTCTCCATGCACAGCAAAGAATCGCCGCCGTTCCTGAAGGACCAGTAGCCGAAAAGTCACGTGCAAAGTTACACTCAGCCTTGGACAAGAACGATGGATTTTCTGCCCTTAAAGAAGTTTCACGACTCCTTACTGGTCAACACGTTCTGGAATCCCAGTGTCGGTTAAGCCATTGAATGTTCCTAAGTACAACTACGCTCCAAAACATCTGTCGACGTCGAGCGTTCCTTCCCAGCGTACAAGCTTATTCTCAGTGACAAGAGGCACAATTTTTAATCAAGAAATCTGGAGACGGTGGTAGTTTGGTATTGTTTCTACAATTTTCCCAGTGATTCTAAGACTATGCTTCGCGTGCTCGTCAGACAGATTTCTTGAAACGTGTGTACTTCAAATGGGTGGAAATGTATTTGGCAGTGTTCGGACTTCTTGCCTTTACAATTCGGATAATGTCATTGTATATGAAAAAATTGCCAGAGTTGCACCTAACGGTCCTCACGTAAGAACATATTCATTTCTTAATAAATCGTCGTCTCTTTTGCATTTATTATTTGTCTGTTTTTGTTGTGTGTTAATTTATTTGCGTCAGGCAGACATAAAGTAGCACTTTTTTTAATCAGTATTCCCAGCTTTCAATTATTCTTTTGCATGCCTGTTTCACTATATGGGATGCTCGAGTAAGCGACAGTGATCATTGAACATGAATATGAGCAGCGTGCTTGTTGAATTAAGCCAGTTGATCGTCATTAGTGCAGCACTTTCATGACACAATTGCACGGCAATGTTCAACTGTTGGCGCCTTTGTGTCACAACAAACAATAACACGTTTTGTTTTGCTGTCGTAGATAAAGGTCGCGAAGGTCTTCGTTTTAAATTGTTTGCATTTATGTAAAAAACTATTGTGCCTATATTACGACGTTGGAGGCCTAAAACGTTGTTTTGCCTGCCTATTTTTGGCGGCTAAAACGCACTTTTTGGTGCCTAAAAATCCGGCCTCCAGTCATGACAGATACCCCATGCTCGCTGGCGGAAATGAAGGCTTTGAGCAGCGCCATGAATTTCGGCCTACTCGTGAGTGCTTTAGTTGCGGTGTCCCTGGCCACATCGCCAGGTTTTGCGACCGCCGCCGACCTTTTCGAGAAGAACCTTCACGAGCGATGTACCAGTCAAATTATCGACCTTTTTCCACATCATGGCCTCCACGCCCGCCAACCAATCGTGGACTTCGTCAAGGTAGCTTCCAGAATCTGTCACCGGCCTCCGATCGCAGCTGAACGCCACCGCCTGCTCCACGTACTCGGCGGTCTCCATCGCCGCGGCGTCGCCTGCTATCCCCACCACCGGAAAACTAGGTAGTGCGGCCGATGGGGGTGAGGTCGCTGGATACCGTTCGCTGCCAACCGACATTCCTCCGCCAGTTTTCGTGCTGTAAAACAAAGTTCACGTGCTTGTTGACGATACAATGGCTCCAATGTCTCTACAATGGCTCTTATACCTACAATGGCTCTTGTGGATTCTGGGGCCACAATGTGCGTGATGAGCTTAAATTTTAAAGCCCTACTGGGATAAAAAGTGATGTTTTCTTGGAACAATATTTCCACGTTTCGTAGTGTTAGTGGTGACACGTTGTGCCCGATCGGTGTTTGTACTACGGATGTGTGTTTTGTGTCAAAGTATTTACCACTGAATTCGCCGTTCTTCCTCGATCCACGCATGATGTTATTTTAGGCATCGATTTCTTGCAGGAGTGTGGTGCAACCGTTGACTGTCAAAGTGGGGAGCTTTCGGTACAACACGAGGTTATGACAGGACTCATGGAGAACTCGCCACGTGTAGAAGGTGCCTTTTGTGTTTCTAAGGACATCGTCATTCCCCCACTATGCGCTGTGTGCGTTCTGGTCGTTTGCTCTGGTACCATCCCCGCCATATTTGATGCCGCAACGGAGCCTCATCCTTCGGCCTGTGTAAAGAACATTTTGGTTCCGCATTGTTCAGTGTCGGTAGTTAAAGGACACTCTGGATTATGGGCAATGAACTACGCGGCCCAGCCCATACTTATCCCTTCTGGCATGAAGCTCGCTCTCTTCAAAGAAGAGACACCGGCGTTACTGGCTGTACTTGGAGCTGCAGACAAGTTCCTCCAGCCCTGCCCATTGGACTCGGAACTACTTCAGATGGTGAGCAAATCGCTCAGCACGAGTGAGCGCTACACGTTATTAGATGTTCTATCCAAGCACTCGCAAGTGTTTGACTTTTCCCAGACTGACGCGATGTCCCAAATTCCGACGTCTCGATTACACCATCATATAAATACTGGATCAGCGCACCCTACACGACAGAAGCCGTACAGAGTATCCCCGACTGAGCGCAAGATCATTGGCGAGCAAGTTCAGGAAATGCTGCACAAGGGGATAATTCAGGAGTCCGCGAGTCCATGGGCTGCACCTGTCATTCTCGTTAAAAAGAAAGATGGCAGTTGGCGATTCTGTGTTGACTATCAGCGGCTAAACAGCGTTACCAAGAAAGATGTCTACCCACTTCCGCGTATAGATGATGCCTTGGACTGCCTTAATTCGGCTTCTTACTTTTCTTCTGTAGACTTGAGATCCGGCTACTGGCAAATCTCGATGCATGCCGAGGATAAGGAAAAAACGGCGTTCGTAACACCCGATGGACTTTTTGAATTCCATGTCATGTCGTTCGGCTTGTGCAACGCACCCGCCACCTTCGAACGATTCATGGATACCATTCTGCGAGGTGTAAAGTGGGAGATATGCATGTGCTACTCGACGATGTTATTATTTTGGGGCGCACATTTCACGAGCACAACACGCGTCTCGGTATTGTACTCAGCTGCATACAGAAGGCTTGTCTTCTGCTCAACTCTAAAAAGTGCCATTTTGGTGAGCGCCAAGTCTTGGTGTTGGGACATCTTGTGTACAAAGACGGCGTCACGCCTGACCCTGCAAAGACAGAATCTGTTGAAGCATTTGAACCACCTCAGTCTGTCAAACAACTTCGCAGCTTTCTAGGGCTCTGCTCCTATTTTCGGCGGTTCATTCCTCGACTTGCTGACGTCGCTTATCCCTTTACAAGCCTCCTGCACAAGAACGCCGCTTTCGAGTGGACGCCTGATTGTTCTGTTTCCTTTCGACAGATGGAATTTCTGCTGACGTCGCGACCGATCCTTCGACACTTCAATCCTTCCGCGCCAACAAAAGTCCACACAGATGCGAGTGGTGTAGGTCTTGGTGCTGTTCTGATTCAGCGCTTGAATGACAGAGAACACTATCATCGCCTATGCAAGTCGGTCATGAAGCAAACCCGAGCGTAACTACACGGTGACTGAGCAGGAATGTCTTGCTGTTAGTTTTGCGGTGCAGCGATTTCGGTCGTACCTGCGTGGGCGTCACTTTGCGATCGCCACAGATCATCATTCTTTGGGCTGGCTCATGACTCTTCGCGATCCGTCTGGGCGCCTTGCACGATGGGCCCTGCGTCTGCAAGGGTACAGCTTCACTTTATCCTACAAGAGCGGCCGAAAACATGCTAATGCCGATTGCCTTTCCGGGATGCCTCTTAGTACAACGGAATGCGACGCCGACAGTTTCGACCACCTGATTGCATCCGTACACGCTGATTTCGCTAATGCCACAACATTCGCAAGAAAGCAACGTGATGACCCGAGTTTAGAGCCACTTTACTCTGCCACGAAAGAGTCGACACCATGTAGTTTTTGTGTTCGGGATGGACTGTTGTATAAGAAGAATTTCTCCGCGACAGGTGCACTGTTTCTTCTTGTGGTGCCAGAAGCCCTCCGCTTTTCTGTTTTCCGCGTTGGGCACGATGATCCAACTTCAGGTCATTTAGGCTCCACGCGGACAGTCCATCGTGATAAAGAAAGGTTTAACTGGCCTCAAATGCGCAAGATCGCGGAGACATACATAGCCACTTGCGCCGAGTGTCAAAGTCACAAGAGACCTACTGCAGCTCCAGCCGGTTTCTTACAGCCTGTAGTGCCACACAGTTCCCCCTTTGAGCAAGTAGTCATCGACCTCATAGGACTGTCCCCACGTTCTTCCACAGGCAACCGCTGGATCATAGTATGTGCCGACTACCTGACTCGGCTCTGCGAGACGGCAGCACTACCCTCTGCAACTGCAGGCGAGTTTTCACAGTTTATGCTGCATTGCATTATACTTCGGCATGGTCCCCCTCGAGTGATCATTAGCGACCGTGGCCGTCAGTTCACAGCTAATGTTGTTGAAGAACTTCGACGTTTGTGCTCCTCCAACCTGCGACACTCAACGTCTTATCACCCGCAAACCAATGGTCTGACAGAACGCACGAACAGAACACTTGTGAACATGATTTCCATGTACGTAAGCTCGGAGCACAAGAACTGGGACGAAGTATTGCCGTTCGTCACTTACGCATACAACACCGCGCAACATGAGACCACTGGATACAGTCCGTTTTTCCTGCTTTACGCTCGTCCACCGAGGTACACAATGGACGCTATCTTTCCTTATGGCAGTCACGACGACGCTTTTATCGCGGAAACTCTCTGCCGAGCGGAGGAGGCTCGGCGCATCTCTCGATTACGTACTCTAGCTTCACAAAAGCAGTACAAATCCCGATACGATAGTCGACACCGGCAAGTCACTTACGATCCGGATGACTTAGTGTGGCTATGAACTCTCGTGCGTAAACGCAGTCTATGTCTAAAACTGCTCGCTGACTATCTTGGACCGTTTATTGTGCTTGAGCGTCTCAGCGAGGTGAATTATAGAATTGCGCTCCTCACTTCCAGTGGGAGACGGTCATGCAAGACCGACATCACGCATGTAGCCCGCCTGAAGCCGTTTATTCAACGAACGCCCCACAGACTACTCGCCCGGAGGGCTTCGTCGGCGAGAGGAGCCATGTTACAGTGCGTCAAAGGTAGTGGAGCGGCAGCATCAGCAGCAACAACAACATTAGGAGAGCAGCGAGGAAGGACGACGTGCAGTACCGGCACCCACTTACCGCTCCCTGCAATAAACGCCTTCTACACACCCCGTAACAATATGTTAGACTCTGTTACAGCAATATTAGCTCTGTATTTGGCTGGCTGCGCCACCAGATGGCTGGGCCGTGCATGCCGATGAGGCCGCTCACGTACGTCTATCCTTCATCACAGCGGAGAAGGGGGGCTTAGTTTACGCGTCTGCCTATCCGTCAAAACGCCCAGCTCGCCTGTGGTTATCGAAACACCGGACACGCTCGGCGCTACGACAGAACGCTCGCAACGCACGCTGCTTGATCGCTCTCGTTGGGGATCGACGGCCAGGCTGCTAGCGGAGATGTTGGAGAGCCTTCGTGCGCTGGGTCGACGACAACCGGAAGTAGACGACATGACGTCACATCATGACGTAGAGCCATCCGAAGGCGGAGCTTAGCCCTCGTGCGAACAACGAGAAAGAACAAGGAATTCCGACACAAACACTTTCCCAGCCAACAAAACACTCACAGCACAAACACCAAGGAGATGAAGCCACTCGCCACCTACTCCACGAAAGGTAATACCATCGTTCCAAGAAAACATAACTTTGTGGCCCATACAATTTTTGAAAGCGAGGCTCATCACCGACACAGTCCACCCCAGTATCAACTAAGGCCATGGTCGGTATTCCGTCATTCAACACATTCACTTTCTTTTTGAGCATCACAACAGGCACAGGTACTTCTTGCAAAGACCGTCCGGCGACCTCACCTCCATTGACCGCGGATTCGAGTTTTCCGGCGGTGCATGAGGTGCCGACGGGGACGGTTATTTCGTGGCGTCAAACTCCGCTCAGATACTGGCGAATCGCGGGTCTGGTCTCGTGCAAGAAGCGGTCCATTGGAAGCAAATCGGTCGTCCGCAAGTCATATCAAGTACGGGTTCCAGGTGGCAAGAACATCGGTGGTGTCCTTCGTTATTGACGGCCTTGGAGACAATACCGAGCTATATGACCTGTGGAACCGCAGTTGTAGCACACGGGAGGGTCGCGGTTCACAGCATCTTCCTCGTAACGAATGCTAGGCTGCTGCGGGCGATGAGAGAGAGAAAACGTTTATTTGGATTATCTAGGTCGTTGATCTTGAGGAGAAAGTTCGTTGTCATGTGGATAACGTGTACCTGCTGCTCGTTGAAATCCGTTATATCGGTCATAAGTCACGTCGTGGCAGTTCACGTCGGTGCTGTTCTTGTCGCGCCCTGACAGAGGTCACAGGGCCTCGAAACGCGGCTGTTCTAGTTGTGGCCGAGCATCTGTCGTAGAGACGTGCCTGCTTTCGGGGCGCGAGTTCATAATCCTCAATGCCCCTCGCCGCAGGATACGGATAGAAGGATGCCAGGTCCCAGTCACGCGGTGTCACAGCAAAAACCGGCACAAATATAGGCACGAAGCCGGCAGCACTACTCGCGTCAAGGATGGCCCAATGCGGGCATGCCACCAAAGGGCCTATATCGGCCATCGAGTGGCAACGCCAATACAGGGCGATAGCCGGCTCTGCCGTTCATTTCGATTCTAGTGTCCCACCTTGCCTACTGCCAACGCCAGTACTGGTCAATAGCCGGCACTGCCTCTTGTAGCCAATTTATTGTCCCGCGTTACCCACTGGCATGGCCATATTGGCAAGTTGCCATGTATGAAGGCGATGCCATTATTCCCTACGATATTAAATCGCGCAAATTTTGCACGGTAGTGCGATGCAACATAACATGATCTACTATTAAATCACCAAATAATGATACATAGTTTCTTTATTGGTCTTAAAATAGATTGATACAGATTGTTGCTCGTATTCCCAGTCCTGCGGGCCACCTACGAAAGCTGTGTTTCTGATGCCCCAGGGGGTTGAGGCTGGGCTCGCAGAAGAGGCACTTAGAAGATGCTGAACGGGTTGAGCCCCTTCGGCGTAACGCTGCCTTCTGCCATTAACACAGTCGAAGGTTCCTTCTTCGTCCGGGGCGCTCTTTGGCCAAACTTGGCCCTTGGGCCAAAAAAACTACAAATCATCGTCTTCTTTCTGGAATTTTACGTGCCAAAACCAGTTCTGATTATGAAGCACGCCGTAGTGGAGGGCTCCGGGTCAATTTTGACCACCTGGAGTTCTTGACCGTGCAATACAACGCAAGCACACCGGTGTTTTTTTTGTATTTCGCCTCCATCGAAATACGGCCGCCGCGGCCGGGATACAATCCCACGACCTCGTGCTCAGTTGACGGCGCCTGGCAGCCACATTTTCATGAAGTTTTCTGCTTGATTGTGCATATAATACATATCGTACGTATACTATTCTAACCCTTCCAGCCGTGCAGAGTATATGCAAGGGGCACAAAAGTAAGAAATTGATTGCATATCACCTGTTGTCACGCTGCGTAGCCGCATGTTAAAAAGGCTCTCTTGTTTTTCTTCACATGCAGGCTGTACGGCAGTTGAACTGCACGTCTGATGATGGCGTTCATTATATTGAAGGCAATCTCCCACAGGCATGGTCTCTCCATTTGAAAAAGTTCTTTACGCTGAAAAAAACCATAAATACGCAAAAGTAAAGTAGCTATAAGTTAGCGTTGCATTTGTCTCACATTCTTGTCCCTTCTACTCGTATTTGCTGTTTTTCATGTTATAAATATGTACCAACAGGAAACTCTCCTACAGCATGGCGCCTCGTCTTTCTTTCCCGATTCTTTCTGCGGGCAGGAATTTACGCCTGCTGTGCCAGTTGGTAACAAAAAAATCATCTAGCATGAAAAAAAAGAACGCTAGACAGAGCTTTCCGGGCAAGGGCCTAAGCTTATATTAAAGCGGGAAGCAGGAGATCTTATACAGAAAAATAGCATAGGGCGCAGTCACCTACAATGACTTTCATTGTACTAGCAATAAACTTCATAGCCGCAACAGAAGTTCAGCTAGCAACGGCATTACCGGTAAGTGCACAGATGATTGCACCATAAAGTTATGCGGTATTTTGAAATTCCCTATCCGCAAAACTATTTAAACACGCAAATGTAAACGCACATGCTTTTTTAATTTTATACCCCCATGAATTTGTTATTTCGCCTATCGAGCATGCACACGGAAAGCGAACATTGATGCGTTATAACGCAGTGCGCTTGCGCCACTTGTAAACAGTCTCCGGTCGAACGATTCTACACAACAAAAACAGTTACGTCAAAGTTAACAGCCTGTAGAACATATGTAATTTCGTGCAAAGAAAAAAAGAAAAAAATGTCCCGAGCTATGCCGTTGCTGTTGGCGTGATCGGTAAAAAAAATCAAATCAATATTGCTAGGTGTATAACATATATACTCAGGAATGACCAGCGAATACTACGGGAAAACTAATATTACCAAGCCGTTCTGTTTGACCGGCCGATATTCACGGGTCTATCAGGACTGTTAAACAATGTGGCAATGCATATAGCATTGAACGGACGTTGTTAGCCAATGTTTGGAGACGCCCAGCCAATGACGGCACTCTAATGGCAAAGCAGGCCCGGGATAGCCAGTTGCGTTGCCTGCCTTAGCCATTAACGGGCTTCCACCGGCAAGCCAAGGCCAGCGCTGGATGTCTGATACAGTGGCTTAGCCAGCACTGGCATTGCGGAGGCAACAGCGGGCCTTCCCATGCCCCACCAGTGCCGGCTCAAAACCAGCATGGGCCCTAGTTCGCCCCATGTATTGTGCTGACTGGGGCTTGGCTCGAAATCTGGTGGTAGGCGGAAGCTATGAGTGCCTGGGCGTGTCACTTGCACGTGCAGGCTGAGTTCTTCCCGAACTATTTGTCGGATCGTTGCTGCAAGATCGAGGGGCTGGTTGCTCTCTACGCTTGCAACTGTCGTCACATTGGCTAGCCTGCCAAACTTCGGCGTGATGCGCCGGCGTGATTCTCCAGTTGCTCGAAAGTGCGACAGTGCCGAATGATGTCGGCGACGGAAGCCAGGGTGTCTTTTGCGATGAGGAAACTGTAAACATCCTCGGCAATTCTTTTTAGGATGTGCCCGACTTTGTCTTCCTCAGTCATTCCGGAATCTACCATCCTACAAAGTTTTACTACTGCCTCAATGTAGGTCGTGCAGGTTTCGCCTGGCATTTGCCCACGTTGCGGTAGCGTCTGTTCTGCCCTTTTCTTTTTCATCGCGGAGTCGCCGAATCGCTCTTCGATTCCCGAAACAAATCCGCCCCATGTTGTTAACGTTTACTCGTGATTGTCGAACCACACCAACGCAGTATACGTTAGGAAGAACACGACGTTCGAAAGCTGAGAAGCGCTGTTCCACGTTTTGGCTGCACTCATCCAGTGATAATGGATGAGCCATTCCTCGACGTGTTCGTCCGGTCTTCCGGCGAAGTCCGGTCTTCCGCGAATCTCTCAGTTGTTGAACGGAACTGGGGCGCTACAAGGTAAACCTATTCCCCCAAACTGTTTTTATTCCAATCTCCTGACGTCAAACTTAAGTAACCACCGACGCAAGAATCGGGCGGTGACCCGCAGCGTTGTCTGAACAACCCGATCAAACACTCTCCTCGTTTATAGAAGGTCACCTTTGTTCGCTTTCAATACCAAACAAATTGCCCCAGACTCAGCGCTTTTTCTTATCTAATTGGCTGACAAGAGGCCAGGAGGACGCTCTAGTGGAAAGGGGTTTGATGGCGTCGAGCCAGCACAGTGAAAATAGATAACCGCATAAAGAGGGTGGTGCCGGCTTCTCCGATTGTTCCTCATATTGGCTAAGCCTTTAGCGCAATTCAAAAAATACAGGAACGTGACAGATACAGAGACACAGGTCCTGTGTCTCTGTCACGTCCCTGTCTTTTTTGAATTGCGCTAAAGGCTTAGCCAATATGAGGAAACCGTACCAACTAGCCGAAGAATAAGCCTTGTTGAACTTCTCCGATTGGTCCGCTTAGCCTTACTTAGCTTGCGGTGGCTGGTCGAAAATCGCGGCGGCGTGCAACGGAAGGATAAGAATGCCGCTAAAACGGATCCTCAGCAAGGAAGAGTTGGCAGCGTGATGTCGTATACGTGCCGAAAGGGCTCGATAACGTTTTACTGCCACGCAAAAAGGTTTATCATGTGCAAATACATGCTTACCGGCAGGTGCGACTAGCGATGGCCTGAGCGATCGGCGGGCAGCCATCTTCTATTCCTTTCGGAACGGGGCAGTCTCTGGCTATTGAGAAAATTTTTTAGTTTGTTCGGCATATTAATGCATTTTTTTCGCGTACACGTCGCTTTGACGCGGTGAGATTTCGCGGTTTTGTGAGGTCGCGTGACAGACAGGCGAAGCGGGCGTAACCCGAAAACATTGGAACAATAGCAGAGGCCTAATGGTGAAAAGGCGTCGAATCAGGAACAAATATTTTTCTTTTGTGCGGTTTAATCATGCATAATCAGTGTGCACACGTTATATCAGATGGGGAGCATCGTGGTTTTCGTGACGTCGCCTGACAGACAGGCTAAGTTGGGAGTGGCCCGCAAATGTTTTGACCATTCGTGGTGGGCTGATTGCAGAATTGGAATAGAAAAGTTTGGAATAGCCTTACGTTATAGCGCCCCTGGTGGGCGCAGCAGTTGGAATGGGCCGCTGTTGGTCTGCATCGTGGGACACATTCCACTACGGTGGATTCGATGGGAGTGCAGCAAGGCGACGGCTACGTCGAAGAACTTGTGGTTCAGCCTCCGCCTTCGGGTGTCGATCACCCAGCGCCTTCCACCACAACTGTTACGAAGAGTTGTGAAGAAATGGTTTTATTTACAGGAGATGGACGATGATCGTAGCGTGATTGTAGCGCAGTCCAGCCTCTAAAGCTCTTCGTTCTCTTCGTCTTCTTTCTTTTGTACCTGCCTTTCGTATCCGTTACAATATTAACCAATCTTTATTTATTTATTTATTTATTTATTTATTTATTTATTTATTTATTTATTTATTTATTTATTTATTTATTTATTTATTTATTTATTTATGTCACATACTTTCGAGGCCCGAAGGCGTTACAGAAAGGAGTGGAGTCAAAAACGCCTCCCTTCCCTCCCCCTTCCCCCCCTCCCCCACGGCCTCTCGCGCATCGGAAGAAGGCGCGTTTGCTCTACATATATGGTGATTGTAAAGGAGGAAAGAGACGCCTACTTCTGCAGCCCTTAAGGAAGCACGGCGCAGAACGCGCGTTTGTTCTCCGCCGTGCGTTCACTCCCCGTGAAAGAGCGCGTCCCTCGCGCCCTTTCACTCGCACCTACAGCGTTCGGCGGCGCGCGGCCACGATTTCATCTCCATTGACGTCATACGGAACCTCACGGCGACGGCGACGGCGACGGCGACGGCGACGGCGACGCTGACGGCAGAAATCTGCTTTTGAGTGTCCATATAATTGCTATCGCAATAAAATGTCACAGTTTCGCTCTAAGGGCGAAGCAATGAATGCGATAGCAACACAGCAATGTCATACGAAGTAAGGTGAGCGGCTTTGGTAGCAACAACACGCAGAACTGTTGTCGACGCCATCGGCGTTTTGCCCGCGTTAGCTCAAAAACAAAAAATAATGCAGTAAAAATACAAACAGAAAATATTAACAAATGGCATTCTGAACAGCGTTCATGAAGTTGGTAGGGTCGGTGATGAGTGCGACTGATGCGGAAAGGCGATTCCAGTCCGTGCTTGTCCTAGGGATGAACGAGTCACTGTACCGGTTTGTGCGGCACAAAGGTTTATCACTGGACTTTGAGGCTGTGGTCATGCAGTGCGGGACGAAATATAAGACGGAGGGGCAAGAAGGGTTTCTTTCAAAAGGGGGTTCAAATAAAACACTTTGTGAAAAAGGGGGAGACGGGAACATTTGCGGCGTGACGAAAGATCAGGTAAGTTAAGAGTTCGTTTCATTTATGAGATACTTGCATAGCGAGAGAAAACGTGCACTGCGGTTTTGAATACTCTCTAGAGTGGAAACTAATGAAGACTGAGTCGGATCCTAAATGGCTGAAGCATACTCCAAATTAACAGCGCTATTACCGACGGAGAGATGACAGTACGGGTGCTGTTATCTTCTAACTAGCCTAAACAACCACGCTCCTTATGAATCGCTTCCGCACGGATGCCTTGTTCACAAGACTCGAAACTTAGGTACGTTTTAGTGCCTATACCTCGGTATTTGCGTATGCAGGCGAAAGAGCACCATCGTTGTGGCTGAGCATTATTTCTTCACTTCGGAGAGTCTCGATATAATGCCGCGAAATGCAAGTTTCCTTATTCGGCAATCACGGAAGCCTTGACCCAATTATTATCATAATCACGTGCTCTGCAAGTGCATTTTGTTTAGTTGTCATTTTTCTTTTTTTACCACGAACGTGTTGCTGTCCTTGCGATTTAAAATTAGTCGTGATTCGCGCATGGTGTTCTGTATACAACGCCTGGAAATCCTCTCATCGGATAATTCCTATCACCGAGAAGCAGCCGCTAAAAGCTCCCGTCGCCGAAGTTCTTCAAGGAACGCTTCTGCATCGGTGATGAGTGTGCCACGTCCACAGTCACCTCCTCCACTGCCACCCAGGCCATTGACATCAGAAAGGCCTACAAAGGACAAGGGCACTGGAAAGAATACGGACACCGAAGCCTGGCCTGCCTTGCCAAAGCGGCAACCACCAGCAGAATCGCTGCACGCTGATGGAAGTCGACCATCGCGGGCATCTCCTGCCGGTGAATTGACTGAACAGGATCGGCAAGTGGTTATACTGGTGCGATCACTAATGAATACGATTCGCATGCTACTGAACAAGCTGCAGACACCAAGAGCTGAAAGCGCATTGCAAATACTGGATGCACTGAATCCAGTACTTCCAAGCCTCCTATAAGCACCACGGCTCAGCCAGCACTTTCTTTTCGCACTGAAGTTAGAAGTGCGACGATATTTCAATGGAATGCCAGAGGCTTGAAGTCCCGCATCTCGGATTTACGCCAGTTTGTCTTGAAGAATCGGTTCCCTATACTTATTTGCAAACCGAACGTATCAACGCCTTACAGTTTACCTGGTAATGAAGTCTTTGCATCTTCCGCATGCGAGGAACGGAACACCATCCTCATTTACATCCGCATGGACTTGATCTATATTTCGCATGCTGTTCAGCCTCATGACCACCACAAATATGTATGCCTTCGTATCAGAAAGAACAAATTGTCTTTCACTCTTATTGGTTTTTACATCTCCCCATCAAGGCGATATCAGTCTGATAGATTGAAATACATATTAAAGGAAACTGATGGCCCATGGGTCATCACTGGGGACTTCAATGCACACCACTTGCTTTGGGGAAGCACCAAGATAAACTCCAGGGGCAGGGATGTTGCGTCGCTTGCGTTGCGTCATCATGACCTCTGCGTCATCTCGACGTATCTGCGGGGTCATCCGTATAGCAGCTGCCAGGACTTGACTTTAGTGTCACGGAGCTTCACATCACATGTTAAATGGTTTTGCGACATCGAGTCTCCATGGTAGTGATCACATTACCACCTACTTAACCATTAATGGGCTCACTCGTTCTTTCTCTCGTGATGTCTTGAAGAGCACTGACTGGACTATGTTTACTTCGCTCACGTGTCGGGGCGATTTCGCCAGCAACGTCGACGACGCCATCGCAGAAGCAATGAAAGCTGCCAAGTGTTCATTATCGCTGTCGTCAAACCGAACGGATTTCGACATCCAACTTGAGAGATATCGTGCGATTCGACGGCATGCAGAACAACGATACAAACGCACTAAATCAATTTGTGATTTAAGAGAAGCACGACGCCTTCAGAATAAAGTTCAGCGTCGCATAGACAAACTCTAGATTAAGCGATAGAAGACATTTCGTGAATCACTGGACCCTCGCCAACCTTTCTCACAGATCTGGAGGATAGTGCGTGGTCTTCGTTCATCCCCACAACGACACCTATTTGCAGCTCTGGCCCTCCATGTTCGCCGAACTGAGCTTGATTTGGCGGAGGAATTCTGTGCGAGAGTCACTGGCGAGCCTATCAACACTAACGGTGATGTAGGTGACCTCTCTGCGGCTCGAGTACCAAAAATCGACGTGTCCTTCACGATAGAAGAACTCGAAGCTACCCTGGCGGTTTCTAAACAATCCTCTCCAGGCCACGAAGGGGCGTCACCTATGCTGCCCTGGGACACCTTGGACAAGAGGCAAGAACAACGCTTCTGAACAGTTAACTCATGGCATAGACATACAGTTCCCTAGCAATGGAGTCGTCTGGTAC
The DNA here is from genome assembly GCF_013339745.2 of Dermacentor silvarum. NCBI lineage: Eukaryota > Metazoa > Arthropoda > Arachnida > Ixodida > Ixodidae > Dermacentor > Dermacentor silvarum. The sequence goes on along the minus strand of NC_051161.1, from coordinate 178,512,298 downwards.
CGAAACCGGAAAAATCTCCATTGGACTTGGCGGCATATCGCTCTGGCCAGCTGCATCGGAAAGGTAATGGAAAGGATGGTCCTTATGTCATGTGCAACCGATCTCGGGGGCGTGCGGATGTTACAGGAGATGGAGTTGGGAGACGCAGGACAGCACAGAAAACATCGTTTAATCACACTCAACCCAGGCTCACTCAAATTAAACACAATGAGGAAACACTAACACACTCTATAAAGAGCCGGCAGATCCCACGCCTTGTGGGGATGGATGTTATGCGAAGCAGTGTTGTCCGGGGAGCCTACCAAGTTAAAGAAACGACCATGAGGGCACCAAGACGTAGGCGGCTGTTTCATGACCTACATGACACGCATGTCATGACATACAGGTCATGAGTCCCCAGGAGTTCATTTAGCTACACCTAAGACACCGTAAGGCGAAAGGCTTATTCATGCTCATGAATATGACCTCGACCATCAATCTTTAGCCTTTTCCTTCACTTAGTGCCCATCCAAACCCATTACATTTGTTTTTGAGAGTTAACCTTTTTTTTAGCTGAGTCTTTGTCATTTTTGCTGAGTCATGGTCATGACTATGACTTCTACCACCATCCTTTAGTGTTTCCCTCACTTAGTACCCACGTCTGAACCAATTTCAGTGGTTTTTGAGTGTTAAACGTTTTCGCTGTGTCATTGTCATTTTTGCTGAGTCATGCTCATGACTCACCATGACTACCATCATCCGCTCATGACTACCATCATCCTTTAGTGTTTCATTCACTTAGTTCCAACGACCCGACCGCTTTCAGTGGTTTTTGAGTGTTAATCCTTTTCGCTGTGTCATTGTGATTTCTGCTGAGTCATGCTCATGACTATGACTTCTACCATAATCCTTTAGTGTTTCATTCACTCAGTTCCCACGTCCGAACTCATTTCAGTGGTTTTTGAGTCTTAATCTTTTCTCTCTGAGTCAATAATTTTTGCTGAGTTATGGTCATGACTATGGCTTCTACCACCATCCTTTAGTGTTTCCCTCACTTAGTATCCACGTGTCAAACCATGTCAATGGTTTTTTCATTGTTAATCTTTTTCGCTGTGTCATTGTCATTTTTGCTCAGTCATGCTCATGACCATGACTTCTAACATCATTTAGTGTTTCATTCACTTAGTTCCCACATCCCAAACCATTTCAGTGGTCCTCAGTTAAACATTTTTTTCGCTGAGTCATTGTCACTTTTGCTGAATCATGCTCATGACTTTGTCTGCCGCCATCATCATTTAGTGTTTCCTTCATTTTAGTACCCACGCCCGAAGCCATTTCAGTAGTATTTAAATGTTAATATTTTTCGCTGGGTCATTGTCATTTCAGGCAGCTGTACATCAACTACATGACATGCATTTCATCATGTCATGACCTATAATTTATGTTCGTCATACACTGTTGTTATACTACGCCAATTTTTGTACCTACCAAGTTAACGAAACGACCATGAGAGCACCAAGATGTAGGCAGCTGTTTCAAGACCTACATGACACAGATGTCATGATATTCATGTCATAACCTATCATTTGTTTGTCATACACTCATGTCATACTATGCGAGACTATGCGAAACATACTATACTATGTCATACTATGGTAAATATCAAGTTAACGATGCGACCATGAGAGCTCCAAGACGTAGGCGGCTATATAGATAGATACGAGTAGATACTGTCAAAGAGGCGAATTTTCAAGAAATGTATCGCATTTAAAATCGCAACCTAAGGGCCTGTACACGCTCGAGCCGCTCATCGCCGCAAGCCGCACCGCATGCTGCCGGTTCAGTGGCGGCGGACGGTTGAAGCAACCGGGCACAAAATTCGATTCACGCTGGGACCGGCGCTAACGGTGCCGTACGCATGCGCCCTCTGGCTGGCAAAACAGATAACCAGCGACTGGCAACATGCAACAGCGCGGTCGAAGCGTTTGTGTGCTGGCGACCAGCAAAATTTTGGCCCGAGCCAGGATTTTGTTATTACGTTTGTTTTCTTATTAGGTAATTTTCTGATTAGTGAGCTCGAGCGGTTCGCATGTGCCGGCATCCGCACTCCGATTTGGGGACGCGACGTATGTTAAGAGCCGGCAACCGAGAGGCGGGGCAAAGATGTTCTAAGTCGGCAACTATCGTCAACAGCAGACGACACTGGCATATTTTTGTCGGCGTGGGTTCAAGCTTCCGCGTCACGGCGAAAACGCAAAACTCTTGCACTGTCATGCTCTGTTGACTGCATGTGTTGCGTTGGCGCGCTGAGCCACCTCTCGAACACTATGCAGTGATCTTACCTGCGCCTTTTTTTTCATTTTCTTTTCTTTATGTATTTTTTCAATCATTGCTACCGCATACTGTTGTAACAACATACATCGCTATGTACTCGGTTGTGTGCGGCGTGACGGCGCATTTTTTGTAGATGTGCTAGCGAAAGCTTGCAAGACCGCGCGTGCGTTTTTAAGCCAATGAACAAGGGATTTGTCGCAGCAACAGCGTAGCACGCTGAAGCGCCGCAGCGTTATACAGGGTGTTCATTTATAAGCTTAAATTTTTTTTTTAGAATTCCTCTGTGGCAGGTAGCATAATTCTTATCGTTGAGCTGGGTTATTCGATGGGGCGGACATTAGTAACACGAGAAATCCCATATTGAACTAATTAAAAAATGACTAAAAAACTTCTTAGTTAATTATTGTACAGCACATATTGCGATTTACGAATTGGAGCCGGTGAGCTTGGCAGGCGTATCCACTTGGGATGAATTTCCAGAATGACGCCAGTTTGGAGATATGTGCCATCAAATTCGCCCTAAAAATGCACTGTTGTTCCACTTACTTTTTTACCAAAATGCTGTTTTATACATTGAAGCACTAAAGTAACTGGAACGCCCATGTATTCCGTCCCACACTTTGGAAAATAATATCTCAAGGCTGGCGTCATCCTGGAAATTCATTTCAAGTGGATGCGTCTTGCAAGCTCACCGCCTATAATTCATAAATTGCAATATGTGTCGTAAAGTAATTAACTATGAAGATTTATTAGTCAATTTTTGTTACTTGAATGTGTGTTTCGATTTTTTGTGCTACTAATGTCCACCTCATCGAATAACCCAATGCTACCTGCCACAGGCGATTTTTAAAAATTCCGTAACACTTTAAGATGAACGCCCTGTATATTAACATACTCTTATACAGATGGTTCTATTATCGCGGAATACAGCTGTGTAGATCGACAAGTCACTTCTCTTCATCACCGAGCACGCGAGTGAATATTCAACTACGGCTTGTTGATTTACTTACGTTTTTTTTAGTAGCTGCCAAGTTAAAAGTGAGCGTACAATTGATTACATGATGGAATATGACCGTGTCACACCGTACTCGTGTTTGTTCATTCTCTGTTATGTCGTTGTTCCATTGATGAAAAAAGCCGGCGAAGCAGTGCCCCCGGGCCCGACCAGAATCTTCGAGGCTAACCTCGAAGATCAGGCCCTAGAGACGCTTCTAGACCCCTTCAATGACTTTTGGACATCACGCAAGCTATCACAAGAATGAAAAACAGCTGAAGTACGCTTTATCCCTAAATCGGGCAAGTCCCCGCACATTGACAACCTGTGGCTGATATCCCTCACATCATGCATAAGCATAATCATGAAAAGGATAGTACTCAAATGCCTCCAACAACACCTGGACGAAACCCAGCAAATGCCAGACCCCATGTTTGGCTTTATACGACATCTTGAGACCCAGGACGTGTTAATGCAATTGAAGAAGGAGATTGTCATCCCTGCCACACACCACGGGCCATTCTCGCGCTAGACCTGAAGGGGGCATTTGACAACGTGGCACACGAGGCGATATTTCGGAATCTCAACAACACAGACTCAACAACACAGTGGCGTATTTAAGCCACTGAAAAGTAAGGATGGATGTTCAGCCTTGCTGGTGTGGCATTTCATAGGTTGTAACCCACCATATTTTTAACCAAGCAATAAGGAAATTATATGGTCACGCCGTACCATCAGTACAACTGAAGTGTTGCTTCCCCAAGGAGCCTCACTGCCAATTTCCCCAGTTTGTAAACACTTTGTAAATACAAACTAGCACATGGTATGTAGTCACATTATATATATGCTGTCTGTATGCTTGGTGAAGTGCACCAAGCATTTTCTCACCCTTAAAACCTGGGCTAATGCTGTATTTTTTAAATAATAATTATGCAATAACCTTGCTCAATACATTGCTGTGAGAACAATAGTTGGCTTAACAGTAGCACTGCACACATACCCTCATACCACATTGCAGACATACTCTATAGAGGCTGGCCACAATCAGCGTAACTGAAAGCCAGCTGAACAGGGTGCGAGTTCATGTGTATCAAATAAATGTCTGTTCCATTGAGAGGTTATATATCTGTCTGTGATATAATTATCAATTCAGAATACATATGGCAGAAGAACAATACACAAGACAACACAATCAAGTTCCCTGTGAGAAGCTGCTTTTTGCCACTATTACATGCAGCAAAAACAGACTTCATTAAGCACCACTATGGCTTGTGTGCCTCTTTGTGCATTGTACAAGAAGTAAAGGTGGGCGAATGTAAACGTTTTCAAATACGAATTGAATAAAATATTATTTATCAAATATTCAATAGTCATACGACGACACACGTACCTGTAGTAACAATATTTATTTTCATATAAAAAATTAGGTACCACACCTTAACTAGTGCAAAAAGAGAGCTAAATATTGGGCACAAAGGATAAGCTTTAAATGCAAGACTACTAATTGTTACGTAAAAAAATCGACATAAACAGTCTATCAACAACTTTAGAGCCTGGCTGCAAAAAAGCTTTTCAAGAAAGAATGGCCTCTGAATGGCTAGCTTTCAAAAACGTGCAATATATTGTTCCCAAGAAAACATCAAAGTTGTAGAAAAAAAAAGAATAGCCGATGAAGGATCTACGTGTTGTAGACATATGTAAAACTACTCGTTGCAAGGAAAACAGCACAGACTTGTAGCATAAAAGATCAGTGTGCTAGATCAAGAAATGTGTGGTCACCTTTCGCGTGAAAAAAAGCCTATGGGAAAGTTTTCTTGCCAATATGACTGAAAGATACTTTCGTAAACGTGCTTGCCTTTGGGAGGCTACATACACTTGTTCACATGCAAGTACCTGTCGCGTATTCATTGTTAAAGAAGTTCAATTAATATAAGGAAACGAGAGCCTCCTCTGATTAGGAAAATATAATTGTTGTGTGGTCATATATAGATAACATTTAGAATGTCAAGGTACCCTTTTCCATATTATGCAAGTACTCATGAAAGACAAGACTGCAAGAAACAGCATAAAACTAATGCAAAATCTATAACTGATTATGTCAATGAGATTTACATTTCATGTGGCAAAGTATTTCACAGGGCAGATAGGATGTGACATCTGTGATTCAGAGATACGTTATTGTATCGGGGCACAAGTATTGTACAACTGATAATTTTGGGAATAAAGAAATAACAAGCATTGATTCCCGGTATGTCACCATGCCACTTGTATCTTAAAAAGGACTATCACTTATATGTCAACCTTGCACCATTACGTTTATGTGACCATACATATGTACCCCATCTGTAATGAACCGTTGCTTTAAGTTATGACCACTGTCATGTCATTCCCGTACATTAATTGTGGTTTTGCACAATACACCTAGAAAACTTTTGAGCGTCATTTAAGTACTATTTCTTGTATGTGCGCACTGGCTTTCTGTCACAACACCCACTTCGCATCCATGATAAATGCTGCAGTCAAGCAAAATAGAGTTTCAGACTAAGGTACCTAAACTGCTTTCATTCCAGAAAACCCCAAACAAGGTTTAGATTCTTGACGACACAAGTTACTTGCGTCCTTTGATCTAAGGCTGTTTTCTGCATGCAATGAATGTTAAGATTTCTGCTGTGCAAATCAATGTTAACCTGATAAAAGGGATGGCAAGCCAAAACTTGCATTCGTGATACTAGTTGCTACTGGGGCCAGATTAACCTATGGGCTAAGGGGGCTGCAGCTCCAGGCTAGGGGGCCCTGTGAGAAAAATGTTTCCTTGAATTAAACTTTATTTCTTGCGTTCAGTACAGAGTAAAACATAATGTGAACAAATACATTGGGATCCCTAGCTCGAGGCCAGTTGCAATCCATAAAAATGTAGCACAGACACATGTACTTAAGCTCAGCAACAATATGCACTTAACATTAGAAGTAGAGAATACAATACAAAGAATCTTCAAAATGCAAACGGTATCATTGAACATTTACAAGTAAAGGAAAATGCACCAGAAAAAAGAAAAAGGAAGCGGTGAATGTATTAATAAACATACGAATAAAGATCACGAAAATGCAGTTTTAATTATCTCTGAAAATTAGCTGCATTTCTAATTTACGTGGGCTGAACGTTCCTCTCGACTACTCCAACACTTCAAATTCTCTGTTTACCACACACATTACAAGCCTTTGGAACCAGAAAATGTTGTTTTAGTGCACTGCGTGTACAGCGTCCTGATTCGGTAAAGTTGGTAGCAGAGAGTGGGTAGTCAGTAACAATGCTACTATTAACCATTACAAGGGTTTAAAAATTTAGTAATGAAGTAAACGGTAAAATGTGTACGTGTTGAAAGAGCGGTGTTGTGTTAGCATTGTAATGTGAGGAAGTCATAAAGCGGACAGCCCTCTCTTGAAGTTTTATAAATGGCTCAATGCATGAATGGCCCAGAGATGTAACACAGTACCACAGATGGCTGTGGAACAAGCTGAAATAAATTTCTCAAAGGGTTTCTGTCTCAAAACAATTTCGGCTCTTGAGCAGAATATAACAAGCCTTGCCGAGATTTTTGCAAAGCTTGTCAATGTGAGGTTCACATAGAAACAACTCATCTAATTAGTACAACCCTTTGATGGGCCCCTCAGAAATTTAAGAGGACCGTTCACCAGGGCCCTGTGGAAAATTTTAGTTATACTATAAAAGTTGTAAAGTGTCTTCCAAGGAGTAGAGCTCCAAGTCGGGCTAGTTGGTTGACATGCATGGTATAATTTTTTAACTGCGCTAACACACACTGACAAGGACGAGGCAGACAAGACGTGCGCAGACTCGCAACTGAATGTTTAATGGGTGAAAATGACATATATACAGAGAAAAATGAGCACATCTGATTGACAATCCAACCATGGATACGTTGACGTCACACAGAAGCATCTAAAAACGCCATCTCGCAATCAGCTAGTGACACCGAAGGTTCGCTAACACACCCACGTGTAGTTTTTATCTTAAATGCCTCAAACAGTTCCCTAGTACTACGGTCCCTATGACGGATACAAAATTCTAGTTTGTTTAAGAAGTGGGAGGCAAGTTTCCTTGTTTAGTTTTTTACAGTCATTACAATGCTTAGCCACGTGCTAGCCGTCTGGCCGATGTATACACACCCACAAGAAAAAGGAAATTCATACACAACTGCGCAGGCACAGGGGACAATGGTTGACCCTTGCTTATGCTCAATCTTGCAGACAAAAGGGCTGTGGTTAGATGCCCTGTCAATTACATTCATTACTCTAGCACATAAACGCGACATTTTCTGAGGGGCTGAGAATACGACGTTGACCCCATACCGCTGCGCTACATTCTTCAAATTGTGTGCAACTTTGTGCTGGTACGGAATTACAGCAAACGCTCTTTTTTTCTTTATTAGTGCGGGGTGAGTGCACACCACTATTTTTAACTTTCCTTACGAGTTTCTCACATGTTGCGCCAATTACAAATTTTGGGTATCCAGCATTCGTCAGCCTAGTCACTTGGAAACTGATACTTTCCGTTACTACGTGGGGGCATGACTTCTGTAGTGCTGCATCTATGCACGACAAGGCAATTCCACTCTTTACAATCTTCGAATGCCTGGAGGAAAAATTGAGGGGGGACTTATGGGACCTTGGTCGATAAAACCAACATGTGTGGAATAACTCAAAACGCAAACGTATGTCCAAAAATTGCAATTCATTTTCGTGGGGAAGTTCTGTAGTAAAATTGAGGCCTAGTCCCGACCTACAAAAAACTTCCTTTACTTGAAGAGAGAGTTCTTCAAGCCTACTTCCATCTACAAAAATCAGGTAATCGTCGACATAGCGAAAGACACGGGAAGCCATACTACAGACTGTTGTATTAACAGCCCTATCCACTTTAGCCAGGAAGATGTTGCTGAGGGTAGGGGCAACCCTAGACCCTATGCACACCCCTGATTTCTGGATGTATTGCTGCCCTCGCCAGCATACATATGTGGACGACAAATACATGCCCAGTAATTCCAAAAAAGCCTCAAGGGAAACGCCACACTGCATGACAAAGCAATGTTCATCATTAAACTCCGTAATGCACTCTTTTACGGCTACCATAAGTTCGCCCTGCGGTATTGCATAAAACAAATCCTCAACATCTAGGCTGAAAGCTTTGCACCCGCCTGGGTTTTTCTTCTCTAGGTAGCGTACCAAAGCAGTAGAATTAGGCACCAAATACGGATCCGCTATCTCTAAATTGGCGAGGTGCTCTTGAAGGAACCCTGCCACAGTGTACTTCCATGTACCCTTTTCCGAAACGATGGAACGTAACGGCAAGCCAAGCTTATGGGTTTTCACAGAAAAAAAGAGCTGTAGAGACAACCCGGTACTGTTCTTGATACACGAGCGTAACTTACTGAGGTTCAGGTCCTCCAAAAGGGCCATAGCCCTGTCCTTAATCCTTTTACACTTCACAGAGGCGGGAATGAAGTTTTTTGCCAATGCTACACCCGACTTGGAGCCCGACTTGGAGCTCTACTTCAGTGTGTTTCTTTTGCAACGGGCCACGTCTTGCCTCCGGGCTTTTTCTCTGATTGTGCGCGTCTGGCGTCCATAGTAGCGGTGTGTGTCTTCAAGGCAAGAGTATCAGCATGGCATCTGAAACAAGGAACCATTGCACCGGAAACGCAGGGCCTGTTTGGCTTTCTTTAACCATCGGTTGGTCACGCGCGGAGGGTAAATCGCATCATTCGGTCAGAGTGGTGGAGGCAAGCACGTTTCTTTCAAGACTGCCTTTACGTGGCATGCGCCAAAGATGATGAAGAACCTAGAAGGATTGACAGGAACTACAAGGACTGGAAGAGAGAAGCAGACAAAGCTACGGAACTGTTGTGGTCGTCCTTTTTCCCACTACTGTCGAAGAAAAGAAAAAAGGAAAGCATGTGTATCGCAAGAAAATGTCATGTGTGTAGATGGTGCGGAACTACCGGAGCACCTTAAAAGGATTTTGCAACTAGGCCCGAAATTTTGCCACGAACCGGCGTCTTCCCCCACAGAGAAGCTGGCCATGGCAAGAGGCATCTGCCGTCAGGTGCCAGAAAACGTCCGCCTGAGGTGCACGCAGGAATGCATCCAAGTCCTCAAGAGTGCACCAGGAAGACAACATGATTCGGGGAAAGCTAAGCAGCTTGTTGATCACCTGACTTCTTCTAATTTGTGCCTTCTTCAGTCCGATAAGGAAGGGATGTTTGTGGTGGTTCCAGAGGAAGCGTACTTAGACAAGGCCCGTGTAGCATTGGCAAAAAACTTCATTCCCGCCTCTGTGAAGTGTAAAAGGATTAAGGACAGGGCTATGGCCCTTTTGGAGGACCTGAACCTCAGTAAGTTACGCTCGTGTATCAAGAACAGTACCGGGTTGTCTCTACAGCTCTTTTTTTCTGTGAAAACCCATAAGCTTGGCTTGCCGTTACGTTCCATCGTTTCGGAAAAGGGTACATGGCAGTACACTGTGGCAGGGTTCCTTCAAGAGCACCTCGCCAATTTAGAGATAGCGGATCCGTATTTGGTGCCTAATTCTACTGCTTTGGTACGCTACCTAGAGAAGAAAAACCCAGGCGGGTGCAAAGCTTTCAGCCTAGATGTTGAGGATTTGTTTTATGCAATACCGCAGGGCGAACTTATGGTAGCCGTAAAAGAGTGCATTACGGAGTTTAATGATGAACATTGCTTTGTCATGCAGTGTGGCGTTTCCCTTGAGGCTTTTTTGGAATTACTGGGCATGCATTTGTCGTCCACATATGTATGCTGGCGAGGGCAGCAATACATCCAGAAATCAGGGGTGTGCATAGGGTCTAGGGTTGCCCCTACCCTCAGCAACATCTTCCTGGCTAAAGTGGATAGGGCTGTTAATACAACAGTCTGTAGTATGGCTTCCCGTGTCTTTCGCTATGTCGACGATTACCTGATTTTTGTAGATGGAAGTAGGCTTGAAGAACTGTCTCTTCAAGTAAAGGAAGTTTTTTGTAGGTCGGGACTAGGCCTCAATTTTACTACAGAACTTCCCCACGAAAATGAATTGCAATTTCTGGACATACGTTTGCGTTTTGAGTTATTCCACACATGTTGGATTTATCGACCAAGGTCCCATAAGTCCCCCCTCAATTTTTCCTCCAGGCATTCGAAGATTGTAAAGAGTAGAATTGCCTTGTCGTGCATAGATGCAGCACTACAGAAGTCATGCCCCCACGTAGTAACGGAAAGTATCAGTTTCCAAGTGACTAGGCTGACGAATGCTGGATACCCAAAATTTGTAATTGGCGCAACATGTGAGAAACTCGTAAGGAAAGTTAAAAATAGTGGTGTGCACTCACCCCGCACTAATAAAGAAAAAAGAGCGTTTGCTGTAATTCCGTACCAGCACAAAGTTGCACACAATTTGAAGAATGTAGCGCAGCGGTATGGGGTCAACGTCGTATTCTCAGGCCCTCAGAAAATGTCGCGTTTATGTGCTAGAGTAATGAATGTAATTGACAGGGCATCTAACCACAGCCCTTTTGTCTGCAAGATTGAGCATAAGCAAGGGTCAACCATTGTCCCCTGTGCCTGCGCAGTTGTGTATGAATTTCCTTTTTCTTGTGGGTGTGTATACATCGGCCAGACGGCTAGATGTATTAACGTTCGGCTGAAAGAACATAAAACAAACAGCACCTCAGATGGTTATTCCCACGTGGCTAAGCATTGTAATGACTGTAAAAAACTAAACAAGGAAACTTGCCTCCCACTTCTTAAACAAACTAGAATTTTGTACCGTCATAGGGACCGTAGTACTAGGGAACTGTTTGAGGCATTTAAGATAAAAACTACACGTGGGTGTGTTAGCGAACCTTCGGTGTCACTAGCTGATTGCGAGATGGCGTTTTTAGATGCTTCTGTGTGACGTCAACGTATCCATGGTTGGATTGCCAATCAGATGTGCTCATTTTTCTCTGTATATATGTCATTTTCACCCATTAAACATTCAGTTGCGAGTCTGCGCACGTCTTGTCTGCCTCGTCCTTGTCAGTGTGTGTTAGCGCAGTTAAAAAATTATACCATGCTTCCAAGGAGTATTCTACCACAAGAATTCTTTAAAACAGCATAGTAGCAGCGGAAATAGAAGCAAAGAATCTGTAGTACAAGAACGTGACCTGCTCTTCGTGCACAGAGGCATTCTTTCTTTGCCCAACCAGCAACGCAAAGGACCTTTCTCTCTTGCCTACTCCCATATAAGAAATGAGGGTTCACCTCCATTTTTTTTTGCAGAACACCTAATGCACCTTTCATTTTTTTTATTTAGATCACGACAACGGCATAATACATCCATGTTACATTTACAAGTCGAACTGCAATGAGTTTGTTGACATGATGGCGGATAATTAATGTAAGGAGATGGATCATTGCGAAGGTGCATGAAGCTAAACATTGTTCCCTCGTCAATTCCACGCCTTACGTTTCTCATGTTGCCTAGCTTTCTGTTTTCCTTTGGTGCAGGCTACATGGTGACGTTCACAAAAGATTTACAGATGTCAGGTTCTTCTCGCATGCTCGTCTTGTACGATGAATTACTGTGGCGGTTAGCACTGGTAACATCAGTAGCCACCCTAACCGTGATTACGCAGCAACATGGCACCGCCCATGCAGCCCAGACCACCCGCTTCAATCTCAATTTGCCCTTTTACTAGCTCTACGCCCTGAAAGCAATAAATAAATGGTAAAATCCATCGCTGCGTAGTCTCATCTCATGCTGAGGACAAAGCATTAGGTATTTCTTGATGTTCTTATTGAGATCAGCTGTTTGTTTTGACACTGCTAGGACTACACAGGCAGTAAAAGTGGTTCGGTTTCTATTTAGCAGGTGGCACCACAGCAGTAGCAATGGTGATGCATTGACGATGCAGAACGCTACGAATGCGTCATTGTTCACTGCATCATTAATTCCTACTCTGCTCTAGTACGGTACGTGATGACAGTGGTGAGCAAACGTCAAATAGACGCTGAGCAGATGGCGTGGTGCATGTGAACATTTATCAGGGTGTTGACATTTACTAAAACTGGCTCAGGAGGCTGTATTGAACTGCTCAGATAGCGTGTCAATGAAGCGAAGCCCAACAGTAGCATTCATGGAAACGCAGCCTTTAGTTACAACGTAGGAACATTTGTTGCGTCACCGCTCCAACAGTGGCTGATGTATCGAAAGGATGGCAAGCAGACGCTGAGCAGCTGACGCAGCATGGATGAACACATCTTGAGGGGAATTCAGCCTTCCTATTGGCTAAGAAGCCCTGCTGCTGCCCCAGTGCTGCAAGGAACTACTGAGATGGAGTATAACTGGCAAAGCACATTGTTCAGCATGAAAGGTTGGGCAGTGGCAGAGAAGGTGCATTGCAGTGTCGTCACATCCGCAAAAAATAGCATGCGGCACATTTGCATTGTTTACATTACAGCACATGACACCTAGCACGAAATTAATAATTGCAATACGTGGAGCAGTGACATAACTTTTAAGCTGTTCCCTAGCCTCCCCTCTTCGTAAAGAGTAAAATGTGCAGTGACAACACTGGAAACAAACAACACGTGTACAAAGCAAGGAAAGCTGGTTTGATACAAAACCCATACTGAGATGCAAAGAGCACAAACGACCAGCAGTGCTTCTGCACTGTTTACTTCAGAGCACATGCATAAAAAGCACCCTAAAGAGCTTGTAGTGTGTGTCCAACTCAGCAGCTGCTTAGCTACAAGAAAGTTCGGCCGAGGAGAAGGAGGTTTCATTATTTTTCAATGTATGTGTACAATTACAGTTTGTTTCCGCCTCCTTGAATTTTAGTTTTGGCATCCTTGAATTTTGGGTCTAATGTTCTGTACAAACCGTTCTGTATGCATGGTTCACTTCAGAGTATATGCATATCGCATAAAACGAATACTTATACGCCTAGCACCACTGCGACACATTGCACGTATACATAACAGTACCCTTCACCTCGTACAGTAAGAACCCCAGCACTCAAACGTTCTTTACGTGTTCGCGGTCACCAAGGCGCATCGCAGCCCCCAAATCAGCTCACATGAAGCAAGGCACAAACAGCACATTACGAATGGCTGCGATGACGCGACAATAAAGCTAATCGCTACAGGTCATATGGTCACTTCTTAAACACAAACCAGCACTGCACAATGCACATACACGTATGAGCTTCGCCGCGATGAGGCGCGCACACACAACACCTAGGTACACCATACGCTGAGATGGGCGACCGCACTATTTTCGTTCTAGCGCGTACTGAATGCATGTGTCATGCTTAGAATGTGCGTGTATGTGATGGCCTTCGCGTTTGTACTGCTGGTACTGCACAAGCGACATACGGCCCAACACACACGAAATCGCCGATTTCATTGCTTCCGACGCTCGCGTAAACACAACACATTTCCATCTGTTGCCGTTGACGATCGCACGCGCTGAAGAGGTCAGGCAGGGTACATCGGATTGCTGCGTTCGACGATTATCTCCGCGAGTGCTCGATAACTCTTGCAATGATCCCACAAAAACACAAAAACGACAAAAAAAACAAAAAAAAACTGCCACAGCAGCCTAGGCGCCTAGGCCTCGCGCTTCGCTTCGCTTCGAACCAGCGCCATGTTTGTGCGGTCGCCGCATACATGCTGCATACTGGAAAAAGTTCACGACCGCCGCTCGTGACGTCAGAGCGGCCATTTTAAGCGGACCGCGCGAGGGCGGTGCGGCTTGCGGCGATGTGCGGCTCGAGCGTGTACAGGCCTTTCCTAACTATAAATTGATGTGTCCTTAACTCTGCATATACATTAGTCCTAGACGTTTCCCTCGCGAAAGTCTGGCAACCCTCGCCGCTGGCTGAGACGCCACACGAAAGGATCGTTCTTATACGTAAGGATCGTTGCCGCACGTAGCTTCCAAGTCCGAAGTGCGTCGGATCTTCATCGCATTCGGTGCTCTCGCCGACTTAGTTGACGCTTTGGTATTGGCCAGTCAACCCGTCTGTCTTCGATGCCGGCGTCCCGGTCGCGGTCGGTGACGTGGTAACAGGGCCCGGCAGGTTACGCCTAGGTACGGGTTCAGCCGCTGCTCGCGCCTTGTTCCTCCTTCAAGTGCCACAAGGCGCCTCGGGGACTATCTTGCGTGTTGGTCTGCCTCAGAAGGGGTATCCTTACTGGAGTGCCCGGAAATACCGTGAGAGGCTGCAGCGGGTCCAAGGAGTCTCGCTCAAACGTCGCCGAGGTCGACGGCCACACCTTGGACTGCCAGTGTCACGGACCTCTTGCATCGAACCTCGACGGCTCCCGTCGCCAGTGCGGTGCTGACGCCAAAACCTTCTTGGCCCAGAGTCATGCCGATAATGCAAGCTCAGCGCTCCTTCTCCCTCGATCACGGCTCGGGTCACGCGCCTCGAGGGCTCGTGCCGTTCGGAATGTTGCGTGCTCTTCGTCTCTTTCTTCGTCTCCACACAACTAGGTGTGACCAGCCCTGTATCAAACGGTGTCGATAGTTGAATCCGTCCCTCTGGCAGATATTTAACGGACTTATCTACCAAGATTACTGGTTTAAAGTACCCGGTCATGCTTTCTGGTGACACTAGACTCCTCCTTACCAAAACGGTATTCGCTCCCGTGTCTCTCAAGACTGTAGCTTTCCGCCATTGTACCTCGCCTACGGGCACGTCCTGCTCTCTCTGTCCATCCTCTCTTGACCTCATTACACGTGCCGTTTTATCCACGGATATAGTCCTGAATTCATCTGCCCTGGGATCTTTCTTTTGGCACAACTGGCAAACTACCTGTGGTTCGTGACAATTACCTCTCACTCGGCCGTTCACCGCTAAATGACCTAACCGGTTCCATAAAAAACGCCTATGCGATCCGCTTTGTCTACTAATTTTCCCCTAGTTCCTCATCTCTCCTACTGATGCCGTGTGCGCATCTTTGTCACCCTTTCACAAATTTCTCAATCCCTGCACCTCTACGAACTGGTCTGTTTGCTCTGCGATCTCCTCCACATTTCGTAGTTTTCTCTCTTTATGGAATATTTCCAAACTGTTGCTACACCTGGCAAGAAATTGCTCACCGACGACTTTGTCGAGAACTCCTTTATACGTTTTGTCCGTCTCGGACAGCTCTATCCACCTCTCAAAATAATTTGGTAGACGACACGCGAACTGCTTGCCTCTTTCTGAATCTTCAGGCTTACTTGAACTTTTCCCCGAACCCTTCTGCAGTCAACCTGAATTTCTGTAATAAAGTTTTCTTGGCCTTGTCATAGTCTAATGACTCCTCTGCTGGCATGCGCCCACTCAGAGCCTCGCCCACTAAACACAGGCTTAAAGCGTTGGCCCGCTCGCTCGTATCCCAACCTTGCCAGACTGCAATCCTCTCAAACCGATGCAAATACGCATCTAGGTCATCCCTTCACTCATCCAAAGGGCCCATCAATTACCTAGGGCAAATCAGTCTTGGTCTGGAGGAACGTGAGTCGAATGACATCGATTCGGGTGTACTCCTGCCATCGCCAGAGCTCGCGCCCATCTCAGCTAGCTTTATCTTCAACTCCAAAATTGCCTTTTCCCGTTCATCTCGCTGCTTATGAGCATATTCGAACAACGTCATCGCCTCTTCCTTTGACAGGCTTAGATCCTTTGCTATTGCCGCCAACCGTTCCCACTCCATCTCTGCTACTTTCGAGTATCGGTGACTGGGCTGGAATTAAATCCTGGAACGGATCATGGAACAGATTCTGGAACGTATCCTGGCAGGCTCGCCAATTTTCATGTGTCACTGATCTCGGAGGCGTCCGGATATTACGGAAGATTGGGCGACGCAGGACAGCACAGCAAACATCGTTTAAACACACTCAACCCGGACTCACGCAAATTAAACACAAGGAGGAAACACTAACACTTATACAACACTCTATAAAAAAAATCAGGCAAGTTTGCACTCGGTCGCGCAAAGCTTAGGCACAGCGAAGCTTACTGGCTGCTAGTGCTAGGTATGAACCTGGTTGCTGCTAGGTCTTAACTTTGTTTAACTTAACTACGCATGTAGGAAAGTATTCTCGAGCGATCATTTTTGGAGGTACCTTCCCTTTCGCGACATTTCGCGTGACTAGCGCTGGACGGCTGGGCGCCTACAAGCGACAGCGCTCCTGGCATGCCACAAACGCAGGCCGGCTAGCCAAGTTTGGTACAGTGCTAAGAACGCTGTCGCTTGCCGACGCCGAACGCGTTGGCGACATTTCGCGTGACTAGGGATGGACTCGTCGGCGCCTACGAGCAACAGCGTTCCTGGCATGCCAGAAATGTAGAAAGCCTAACCAAGGTTAGGCACAGTGCCAAGAACGCTGCTGCTTGCCGAGGCCGAACGCGTTGGAGGCTAGCCACTCGATATCAATCAGCCAGCTTCGCTGTGTCTTGAGCTTTCCGCGGCCTAGTGCAAGCTTTCGCCTTTTTTTTCTCCTGGCTCAGTGCGCCGCGCAGAGAAGAGGAACGGGAAGAGGTCAAGAAGGCAGGAAGCTGGTGAGGAGGAGACCGCGTGCGCACGCACGCGGTCTCCTTCTTCTCCTTTTCCGGGTTGCCATGGCTACCACGGCTACGCACCACAAATTACGGCTGGCTTAAACACCTTCGCTGTTAAATTCGCACCCTAATTAACAATAAATTGATGTGTCCTTAATTCTGCCTACGTTAGTCTTGGATGTTTCCCAAGCTTCTGGCTGAGACGCTACACGAAAGGATCGTTCTTACGGACTGTCGTTGCCGCACGTAGCTTCCAATTCCGAAGTGTGTCGGATCCCCATCGCACTCGGTACTCTCGCCAACTCCGTAGATGTTGACACCTTGGTATTGGCCAGTTAACCCATCTGTCTTCGATGCCGGCGTCCCAGGCGCCGTCGGTGACTTGGCAACAGGGCCCGGCAGGTTACGCCTAGGTACGGGTTCAGCCGCTGCTCGCGCCTTGTTCCTCCTTCAAGTGCCACAAGGCGCCTCGGGGACTATCTTGCGTGTTGGTCTGCCTCAGAAGGGGGATCCTTACTGGAGTGCCCGGAAATACAGTGAGAGGCTGCAGCGAGTCCAAGAAGTCTCGCTCGAACGTCGCCGAGGTCGACGGCCACACCTTGGACTGCCAGCGTCACGGACTTCTTGCATCGAACCTCCACGGCTCCCGTCACCAGTGCGGCGCTGACGCCACAACCTTCTTGGTCCAGAGCCATGCCGATAATTCAAACTCAGCGCTGCTTCTCCCTCGATCACGGCTCAGGTCACGCACCTCGAGGGCTTGTGCCGTTCGGGAACGTTACGTGGTCTTTGTCATCTTTCTTTCCGCGCCGTATGTCTCTTACACATGACACCTTGCACGTCTTGAATGGTATCTCGAGCATTACAATATCTACCCCGCTTCCATGGCAGGCTTTCGTCGGGGTCGTTCCTCAGTTGATAGCGTCAGTGACCTTACAAACGTTGTGAGGTCACTGACGGAACAGGAGAAAAGCAGCGCATATCAATTGAGCTTTTTCTCGATGTTAAAGGCGCGTATAACAACGTTGCACATGACGCCATCATCAACTCCCTCGAGACTATTATAATCGGCGGCCGCATGCTTCGTTGGTTATCCGTTTACATAACTCGCCGGTCGTTTTTTATTCAAACAGAAGATGGCCCCACAGCTGAATATTACACGTACTGCGGCGTGCCTCAGGGGGAAGTATTGAGTACCACGTTGTTCAATGTGACATTCACTGGACTAGCTGTAGTTTTACCTAAAACACTCCGCCTCTCTATATACGCAGATGACATTTGCTTTTGGACTTCTGCGGTTGCTCACCTTCGATGCGTGCGCGATTGCAGCGGGCAGCGACCTTGACATCAGCATACCTTCACACACAAGGCTTGACTGTATCGACCGAGAAATGTGCATTCATTGCATTCACACGTAAACCTATGACGCCATACCCAGTCTCTATTAATGGACACTCTATCACGTATGGAAAGACCTATCTATTCTTGAGTCTAATAATCAACCGAAATCTTTTCTGGAGCCCTCATTGCACGTACCTGAAGAATAAACTGCCATCGATTGCCCAAGTACTAAGATTCATGTGCGGTAAAACATGGGGCACATTTGTACGCTCCATGCTTCAGTTGTACAGAGCTCTATTTCTAGGATATCTATGCTACAGATTTTAAGTGTTGTCCAGTACGTGCAAGTCAAATGTTCGCGCATTGGAAAGCTTACAGGGTCAAGCATTGCGCACGTGTTTAGGACTTTCTCGCTGCCCGTCAACACCTGCAACAATCGTCCTCGCCAAAGATAATCCCATCCAAACATACGTTGCTGTAGATTGTGTCGGGGCGCATATATCCGTCATCTTTCCCGTGTCCTCGATCATCACTTGGTGTTCTTGCCCTCGCAGAGACTCGTGCCACGTTTTCTGAAGTGATAATCTCCAATTCAGATAGTCTTTCATCAGGATACACACCAGCAGCAAGGCCTTCGTTACCTTTGGGGTGTCTCCAACAGCCTAAGGTGCGCCTGAGTATTGCGGGTGTAAAGAAGAAGGCCAATCATCCAAAAATAGCTCTGAAACAGATGAGGCTGTAATTATTACATCAGACATACGGGGAGCGAATACACATCTATACCGATGCTTTGGTCTCATCTACCACATCAGGTGCCGTTGTCATTCCGGCTACAAAAACCAGTCAAATTCAAACTGTCACACATGACATCAACGGTGGCAGAACTTGCTGCCCTGCGTGCTGCTGTGAAATACCTCCTGCAAGAGGCACCTCAAAAATGGTCGTATTTTGCGACTCTAAGGCAGAACTTCAGTCTGCATTTTGCCGTATATCACAGGACTCATGAGCAGCTGCCATATGAGATAAGGGAAGACCACCATCAAGCTATGGCTAAAGGGCATGAAATTATATTTCAGTGGGTACCTGGACATACCAGCATTCCTGGTAATGACCTCGCCGACGAAGCCGCCCGGTCTGCCCATCTGGAAGCCCTGCCAGTTCCAATCCTCTTATCCAGAACCGACGCGGCAAGAAAGCATCATATCGTGGCTAAAGATATGACACACAAATATTGGTCTTCTCACAACTTCCTGAAGTGTCATCTCCATAAACTTGATCCACCCCTAAAGATACAAGTGCCGTCAAAGGTGTCCCGCACTGAGGCGACAGTATTCTGCCGCCCCTGGCTCGGGATGGCATTTACAATGGCATGCTCTTTCCGCATTGGAATGGGGGATACGCCCATGTGCGACTCTTGTGGAACTATAGAAACAATAGAACACATCTTATGTATATGTCACCGGTATACGATGTCGAGTGTCAAGCTCTCCGGACAGCATTGAACCGGCTGGACTCTAGACCAACTTCCGAAATGAAGATCCTTGGACCATGGCCGTGCGCGTCGATGGCACAGAAAGCGACGAAAGCGTAACTGAAGTAGACAGGTCTTGGCGACCGTGTGTAGACTTGGTTCGAGCCTTCAAATGTGCGCGCAACTGTACTCTATATATCCTGTCTCTCTTTATCCCTGTACCCCCTTCCCCCAGTGCAGGGTAGCAAACCGAACGTGCATCTGGTTCACGGTGTAAGAAAAATAAAGAGACGTGCTGACACCCCAACGCGCGCGAAAGCGCCGCTCACTCGCGGCCGGCAGTGTTGCGGAGTTGCCACTCCGGAATCGGAATGACTCCGGGATCATTCCACATTTTCGCGACACCGGAATGAAATGGGAATGGAATGGCGACAGCACTTGGGGGAATGGAATTAGGCGCCTTTTGCCGGAATGGAATGCGAATGGAATTACGTTTTTTTCCGAAAGAAGAGCGCTTTTTCGTCTACTATGCGCTGTTTCTTGTCAAAATATGCCGAAGAACGAACCAGCCCATGTTCAAACATTAGTGAGTCAGTGCCTCGAGTTTAACAATAAAGTAGTATTTTTAAATGGCGTAGCTGACACAAGCACGGTACATTTATAAGCAACGAGCCTAGTACAATTCTGTCCTTAGAGACTGAGCTGTTTTGAAGTTTGTCTCAATTCTTCGCGTAACCGCGGCTCTATGCCGTTGGTATCCGTCGTGCGGAACTACGGCGGCGGCATACTCCGCCCCCCTTACGCCTTGTTATATGTTTTACAGCGTAAGCTGTTATGGGCTCATTCCAATAGCCGTTTCGGTTGGCGATGGTGTCCGCCACCGCTGCCACTGGGGACCGTAGCCACTATCGCCGGAAATGCGAAAAAAGTACCCGGTCCCCGCCGGGATCGAACCCAGGCGCGCTGCGCGGGAGTCGAGCTACTTTACCACTGAGCCACTGAGCGGAAAAATGCGCTATAAACGCGCCCTAGACAGGCGTGCAGGCGCAGACAACGCGAGCCTCCGCCAGTATGGTGGCTCCATCTAGGTAAGGCGCCTGCAAATGCAGCGTGCGCAGGCGCAGACGACGATATGCGATTCAGACGAGGCGCGCAATCAACGCGATACCGAGCTGCCCGAGCCTCCACCAGTATGGTGGCGCCATCAAGTTAAGGTGCCTGCAAACGCAGCGTGCCCGACATGAAAGTTGCATATAGCAATTGCATGCTGCATGTATCTGGACCTGGTTCAATCAAGCAGGCTAGGTCACTTATTTGTCACCAGCCAATTCTGAAGATTCCAATAAACAATCATCATCATCATCAACAACGTACCGTGCCACGGGTCAAGGGATGTAAGATGTCTGCCACGTATTCTGGATACCTCTTCAGTACAAGCAATGGCGTCCCCTCGCAAGGTACGAACCGCTGCTGAAGACGCGAATCGTAGAGCTACGTGCGCAGTTACAACCAGGCATCATCGGGCTCAGCAAACTGCTGTGCAGTGAGCATTACAAGCCGCAGCTCGCCGACCACGGCGGGCGGACAGTTCAGACCGTTCTCGTCAAAACGAGGCGAAGAGACTTTGCCGCGAAAAGACCCTGTTGTGCGTGGTGTCGAAATTGAAGCTACTCTTGAGCAGCTCCACCAGCTTACGCTGTGACTGTGCTGCGTGTGCCGCGCAGGCTCGCGCAGCACAGTCACAACAATTTTTAAAATTTGAACACTACGGATAGATGCCAAAAGCTCCGTCTCCATGCACGTGAATCTCCGTCATCTCGTCATGTTAGCTGTGGTAAAAACTGCATTTCATTGTTTAAACGCTGAGATGAAGATGGAACTACGTGTAGTACATTGCCATGTTGCTGCCGCGTCCGGTATTTTCACGTAATCTCGGTGACTTCGAAACACGCCTCGAAGTCTTTCGGCCGCTTGGGACTACACAGAGGTCTAGACCAATTTATTGTCAAATTTCTGGAAAGCGGATGACAAGAACCTGAGTAAACCACTTATTTACAGTTAGACATACACCGTATTTCATACCAAGAGTGCAATTTTGTGTAATCACATCCGAGTGAATTTCGAAATAATGTTGAAGGCAATGTGCAATGTACTGTACATTACGAGTGGTCTCAGGAGGATATAATTAAATTTCTGCACAAGATACCGCATGGAAATGAACAATGCATAAGTGGTAATGAATGCCGATTCAATATTGCAGTATGAGCGGAAAAAAATTGGAGCACGCTTAAGCTTCGCATTTAAAAGTAGAAGGCGATAGCGTTATCGGCACCCGTTCGCATCGCATCGTTCGCATCCGGCAAGTAGGCTTCATTCACTGCAACACAGAACGTGGGAAAGCCTGCTTACAAAGACCAAGCTTACACCGATGCCCTTAAAGTCGGCTTCACTTTTAAACAGATATGCATTGCTGTGAAGACATTTTCCAGAGGCAATATAAGTCGTTTTATATTAAAATGTGTAGGCCCTAGGACCTTTTTTTATTATTTTATTAATTGTTTGCTATTCCCCCGACGTGCGCGCGTGTCCAAAACGCATTTGGCAGGCCAAGTCTCAATTTGACCTGCCCAGGATGCCAGCGCCATCTGGATAAGATTTTCGCTAGTAGGCTACCCGAGTGACCCGGTGTTTTTATGGTAGAAATGCTGGAAAAAGAGGTTTGTGTTTGAGTTTGCCCTAACAGGATTATGTTTTCTCGTACATTGAACTAACTGTCAGACGCCAACATGCCTGTAGGTCGTGCTTAAGTTGTACTTTACCATTTGTCTGACGGATTTCACTGTGAGAAATTCAATTTTTCTTCACTAACACCTTGCACTCCGGCGAAGGGCCTGCGCGGTCGGGGTAGTTGCGGATGATTTTTCCGCCACGAACGCGGACATCTACGCCGACACCGGATTTTCTGTGACACGGGGCCCTTAACGCTGTCGCGTTAAAAGAAATGCCCAGAATAGATATTCGCAATTTAGTAAAGACCCTCGTTTGAACTCGGCAAGAGTTACACCTCGATGTTAGTGTCCGACAGGCCGGCATGGAGGAAACAAACTACAGGGGGGAGCGTCACCTGACAATCTTGAGGCCCAGTCATAAAAAATGTCCTAGTTTCGCCCGAAAGGCGAAGCATCAATTGCGATAGCAAATTAGTAGAGAGCTATTCTGAGTAGGGATAGTATTGTCACGTAGTAGTGACGCTGAAGTAAACAGTCGTAAAACTGTGTATGACGAAACTGATTCTTTATTGGACGAACCTGTGCCCACAAAAGCAAGCTACACTCAAAGCACAACGATAGCGGCGATCACAGTCGGCGATCGTCGAAGTCTGATCAGCGGTGAAACGCGCCGGCTTTTATACATGAGTCATCGAATGTTCCAGATTAATCCCTGGTGCCCGCAGTGTCCTCCAGAAGGTTCTAGACAATTCGCGTCGGTCATACAATCAGATAACATAAGCGTCGGTGAAAACAGGCAACGGAAAGAAGCATCGATAACGTTCTAGAAACTTCCGATACAGGCGCGTCCTGCGCCGAGCGATAACGTTTAACATTTGTTAGCCGGTGGA
Organism: Dermacentor silvarum; assembly: GCF_013339745.2. Classification (NCBI taxonomy): domain Eukaryota; kingdom Metazoa; phylum Arthropoda; class Arachnida; order Ixodida; family Ixodidae; genus Dermacentor; species Dermacentor silvarum. Next base: position 178,488,956 of record NC_051161.1, on the reverse strand, counting down.
AAGCGGCCACCGGTGAAAGATAAACATGTATACGTGTCAGTATTTTATCGGCTGCATAAACTTGGACACATTCGCTTACTAAGTGAATTAACAAGCTTGGTTTCAGCGCGCACAAGCAAACATGAATAGATGTCGCGAATTTCGGTAGACTAAAGACAGACAGGGACAAGTCGCAAGCTTAAGACAAACATTTATAATTGAAAAACTAACGACAAAGAAAACAACACGAAACAAACAATTTACAGCACGAGTTACTTATAGAAAATCCTCAGAGTCCTCAGATATCAAAATTCATAAGTCCAAAGTATTTACATTAAGTCCATCGACGTGGCCACGTCACCTCGTCGTCGCGGCTTCCAGCGACACGTCGTTGGGCCCGCCGATGCGTCGTAGACTCGAAGTCGCTGTGTCCGACGTTCGGTCCACGGTTGGCCTGGTTCGGGGGTCAGGACGGTGGGGTGACCGAGGCGCCTGGATCGCCCGGTCAACTCCGCAAGCCTGCGGATCGTAGCCGCAGGGAATCCGGGAAGCGGCGCCGTCAGCCTGTAGCTGCGGCTTCCGATGGGGCGTTCGCTCAGCTCGCGGGTCATGGCCGCGGCAGCTGAAGCACAGCTTCCATTGGGTTGCCGCCGTCTCCGCGATTCACCCGTCCTGTTCGGCCTCGAGCTCCTTCTGCCCCTCGTCGTCCCAGAGCGCAGCTGGGCTGCTCTCTTCGGCTACGTGTCTCTTCTTCTTTCATGTTGTATTCCTTTTATTCGGACGCTCTTATTTCATAACTTCTTTCTTCTTTATTTCTGCCACTGACTCCTCATGTCTTCTTGTTTTCTTCTTATCTTCTGCTTTTTCTTCTTTCTTTCTTTCTTTATTGGCTCATGACAATAGATCACCCTCAATGACCGCAGACAACCACTGTCAAAACGCTGGCAGCAAGCGCAGCGACCGAAGGTTCGGGCTGTCTATCACTTCAACGGAAACTGAGCGGCGAATGCACAGCGCATATTAAGACCAGAGCCGTGTGGAGATCGCTTATAAGAGACGGTGCGGGCGACCGCCGCAGCCGGGCAAAGTACAAGCGCTGTTGTTGGCAGAGTATAGAAGCTGCCCCCCCCCACCTTCCTCCCGCGCTGCCTTCCCGCTTTCCTCCTTTCGCGCGGGCGATTGTGTGGCCAATTTCCCTTGCGCCCGGTTGCAAGATACGCATTTGGTGCCTCAGCACAGCGTCGCCACGCCTCCCACCCTCCCATACCCCCATGGCCTTTCGCGCGACAGAAGTCGCGTTTGCTTTCTGCCATGGGTTCACTCTCCGTGATAGCGCGCGTCCCCCGCGCACTTTCACTCGCGCATACGGCGCCCGGCCGCTGCGACCATTTTATAGCCCTTAGACTTTATACGGAACCTCACGGCGACGGCGACGGCAGTGTCCACGGCGACAGTAGTGGCGACGGAAGTGTCCACATAATTGCTATCGCAATAAAAATATAATGGAGAACTCACCAAAGAAAATGCACCATAGTCACGTGACAGGAAAGCGCCTTTGCGTCTTTGCGCCTCACGCAGTCGCCAATCCGCCCTGCATGATGTGCTGCGCACGTGCGTGCGTCTGTTCAGTGACGTGGAACGTTTACAGAAGGAACGTTACCGTTCCCTCTGTAAACCGTTAGTTTGTTACCATAAGTTACCCTTACAGTTGCACCGACCACCGTTTTGGTCGGTGTCTTGGGAGGAACGGTGTTTTGGGAGGAACGCCACCGTTCCGATGGCGTTCCTCCCAAAAGGGACTAGTTCCAGGAACGCCGTTCCGTACAACACTGCTCTTGAGCCGCTCCACCAGCTTACGGGGTGACTGTGCTGCGTGCGCCGCGCCGGCCTGTGACGTTTTACCTCGGCGACGCCTTCGTCCCGGCCGCCTGCTGTCTCCCCACCCTTCACTTTGTTTTAGGGGCGAAGCTTCTTAGGGTTGAACCTTGTCCCTTGTCGCGCCGTCGTAGCCATGCTAGTACTCGCCGTTCCCGCTAGAGGCGCAGCTGTGCTCTCTTTCTCTGGTTGTTGGAAGTTAGCGCCTGTGTTCCGTTCTTCTTCTACGTCCGTGTGTTTTTGCGCTACAAGAAGAAAATCTGCAAACAACTAGAATTCTCTTTCGCTTAAAAATTCTGAAAGCCACGCCGTGACGTATTTCGGAATCCTATAGTTCTCTAATTGCTTTATCAGTATGCCATGTTCCACGGAATCATAAGATTTAGCTAGATCTAGGGTCACTAATGCTGAATATTCTCTTCGGCGACGACCAAGTTGTATGCGACTCTCTAAGTCTACGTGCGCACACCATATGGATCACCCAGATCTAAACCATATCTGACTGGGGCTAAGTATTAAGTTTTTCAGAAATATAGGTCGTCATTCTACAATTCAAAATTCTTTCTATTAGCTTAACCAAATTTTATGTGAGGGAAATCAGTCTAATATTATGTAAATCATATCCACCTCCCCGTTATTTAAGTATCGGGTCGGAATTACCTTATCAAGATTCCATTTTGGAGGTACGCATGCATTTTTTAAAGAGTAATTTAACATATTCAAAATTTCTTGCGGGGACAATTTATCCAAATTTTTTATCACGGCTTTGGTAACTCCATCTGGTCCTGGCGCTGAAGAAGGCAGATAGAGAACATCCGCTAGTTCTTGTAATGTGACTTCCCTAAATTCCTCTAGTGGTAACGGTTTCACTATGTACGGTGGAATGATTGAAGTGAACCTATCTTCCCGTCCCTTTCCAATATTTTCTAATCATTCGGACAATTCACGTGGCGGAAGGACAAAAGAATCAATATTTGCTGGAACTGGAATCGTCTTTCGAGAGCGTAAAAATCTGAAAAGGGCTTTGTTTTTTTTTTTTGTTTTTTATTTAGACAGATAAGTAAATTTATCCATACCATACTCATCTTTGGCTTTAGCTATCGTACGTTTGAAAGATGCAGCAACAAATTGGTAATCAATCCAATTCTTTGGAGTGATTCCAGGCAGCTTTTCGTTTTGGGTTAGCCCTCGCGCAATCTGAATTCCACCACGGACTTAATGGTTTACTTATGTTGCAGGTTAAATTAACTGGTGCATTCTTCGCGGAAAGTTTTCAAACAGCATAGTGGCTCATATACAGCATATCCGTACTTGAAAGCATCGTAGACTTCAAGTCTTTTTGAAGTTTGTCATAGTTTACAAATGTGTTATTTTTCCTTCTAAGAAATATCACAGGGAAATTCATTTGAAAAATAATTGGAAGGTGGTCGCTGTTCGTAGCACAGTCTATAGTATTGCACGAGGATATAGCTAAAGATGAGCTGGAGAAAGTGAGAATGAGACTGGCCGCGAACAAAGGTAGCAACTTTTGAACTTATACAAGATAGATTATTATGCAGAGTCCATTCCCACAGGCGTTCACCTCCTGCATCAGTTTTAAAACCCCAAGACACATGGTGTGAATTAAAGTCACCAGCGAATACTATGTCTTTTCTGCAGGAAGCTAATACGGTTTATCTTGAAACTGCAGCGCGCACACTGGAAACGAGGGCAATAAGGCAAAGGTAACAGACAGGTGCTTATTGTACTCGTTTCTAGTGTACGCGCTGCAGTTTAAAGATGAATCGCTACCAACTCGCCCAACTTTCAGTACTTTTACAATTCATAGCTAATACGCTGTCTAGAGAAAAGGTATCTTCCACTCCTGCTGGGAAATATAAATTAACTAAGGTAAGAGGGGAGCAGTCTGGGGAGGGTAATGTCTAATGCTAAAATTTTGCATTCGGTAGACATGCTTTGATATGATATCGTGGCTGTGTGACTAAATTTAGTTGAAACCAAGAAAGCAACGCCACCACCTCTGGCAGGGCGATCCAAACGAAACAGTCAATAATATTGTAACGAGCATACAAGAAGCAGTTGGGAAGAAGAGGAGGACGAAGTGCTTCTAGGCCGGATTGCGCGGTCACCATGATCCATTTCCTGTAAATAAAGTCACTTCTGCACAACTCTCCGTAACAGTTGTGGTGGAGGTGCGCGCTAATCGACACCCGAAGACGGAGGTTATACCGAAAGTTCTTCGTCGAAACCGCCGCCTTGCTGGACTTCCACCGAACCCAGCGGAGTTGGAGATGTCCTGCGACGAGGAAGAGCAACGGCCTGTCCCAGCCTCTGCCGGTTCTGCAACTACGAGATGCACGTCCCTTCGCCGGAAAGCCGGGCGAAGACGTCGATGAATGGCTCATCCATTACAAACGGGTGAGTGCCTACAACAAATGGAATAGCACTTCTCAGCTTTCCAACGTTGTGCACTTCTTACGGATACCACGTTGGTGTGGTTCGATAGCAACGAGGAGACATTCACAACATGGGAAAGATTTGTTTCGCAAATCAAAGAGCGCTTCGGTGACTCCGAGACGAAAAAGAAAAGGGCAGAGCAGACGCTTTCACAACGCGCGCAAGTGCCGGGCCAAACATGCATGAACTACATTGAGGAAGTGCTAAAACTCTGCAGGTTGGTGGACTCTGGCATGTCCGAGGAAGACAAAGTCAGGCACATCCGGGGACAAAGTCGGACACATGACGTTTATAGCTTTCTGATCGCTAAATACAACCTGGCCTCCGTCGCCGACGTGAGTGATGATTATTGTTGTTTATTGGCGCAAGGGCCAGGTGTGGCCAAAGAGCGCCTCCGTCGCCGACGTCATCCGGCACTGCCGCACGTTCGAGCAGCTTCAAACGAGGCGCGTTACGCCGAAGTTTGGCAGATTAGCCAACGTTACGACCGTTGCAAGCATAGATAACGACCAGTCGCTCGATCTTGCTTCAACGATCCGTCAAATAGTTCGAGAAGAGCTCAGCCTGCACTCACAAGTGACTCACCGCGATACTTATCACCCAGGCTCGTCACCAGCTGTTGAAACAACTTTTTCATCTTTCTCCGAGTATCCAGCTGATTATGGAATCCCGCCTCGACAGCTACCACTTGTCTACGAAAGCGGCGCTCCCTCTGACGCTCGATCACGATGGGCAGAGCCACGTTGTTATCGCCAAGGCCCCGTGACTTATGATGCCGGGACGCGACCAGAGCAACGTCGACCCTACTACCAGGACCCCAATTACGACCGATACAACCGATCCCAGCGAACACTGGAGGCGAGTTACCCAAAAGGGAACGAACTCGCTTACCGCCCACAGAGAGCAAGCATTGGTTTTGAGGAGCATACAGTGAAGCGTGACCCTCCCGTGTGCTACTGCTGCGGTTCCACGGGACACATAGCTCGTTACTGTCGCCAACGCCGTCAGTCACGAAGGACACCGCCGATGTTCTCGCCACCTGGAACCCGTACATTGCATGACACATGGACCAGTTCCCACGGACCGTTTCTCGCGCGAGACCAGACGCAGCGATTCGCCAGCGTCTGACACCACCGTCCTCGTCGTTCTCCGTCCGCTCGGCGCCGTGCATCCTCGCCCCCGCCGGGAGACTAGCATCCGCGGCCGATGGAGGTGAGGTCGCCGGACGATCTTTGGATGAAATCCCTCTGCCTGCTGTGATGATCAAAAACAAAGTGAATGTGCTAGTTAACGGATTGCCGACCATTGCTTTAGTTGATACTGGTGCGAATGTGTCTGTCATGAGCCTCGCTTTCAAGAACCGCCTAGGCCACAAAGTTATGTTTTCATGGGACGTTACCTTTCGTGGAGTGGGCGGCGAGTGGCTCCACCCCCTCGGTGTTTGCGCTGTAAGTGTCACGTTGGCTGTGTCGGAGTCCTTGCCCGCACGATGTGATTCTCGGCATAGATTTTCTTCAACACTGCGGCGCTTCTGTGAACGAGGTGCTTTCACCCGCGCTTTCTGAACAAAGCTCGTGTGGCGAAGAAAGGGATATAAGAAATAAAGTCACTTCTGCACAACTCTCCGTAACAATATTTTAGGTAATATTTTGAGCATTTCAAAGCCAGGTTTTGTGTAGGATGATTATGTCTGGGGAAAATTGACAAGAAATATGCGATAGATCTGTAGTAGCAGAAACAATTGAACGACAATTCCACTGTAGTATCTTTAGCGAGCCTGTGGTAAAGATAGAACGGTAGCGGAAACTGCCTGATCTAAAATATTCTCTTTCAAGAAGTCCTTCTTGGAGAGGTTCACTTTTTCCTATTTTTGAGTTTTCGACTTGGAAGAAATGTAGTGGGGAGGTGATCTGGTGCGTTTTAGACTTTTAAGTTTCATGTCAACATCCTGGTAGTCTTCCGTTAGGGGTTCCGGTTCCGTCTGTTCTACATGAGTAGAAAGTCCTGCGCAAGGGGAAGAAGAATGGGAACCGAGGGGCTCGATTTTGTTAATCATAATCACATAAAGCCAACAGACAACGAAGCCAAGGAAAGCACCGGGGAAATTAAGTGTAGTTGAAATTGGAATGTAGAGAAATGGAAGTGGACGAAAAGATAACTTGTCGCCCGCGGGTGCCGAACCCGCAACCTCCGCATTACGCGTGCGTTGCACTACCAATTGTGCTACGGCGACGGCCATCAATTCGTCCACTAACTTGGTTATTTATGTTTACTAGATCTAGCCCTAGGAGTGCTAGCCAGCGCCACTCAGAACCGCGGTGGGCGGATGTGGAACATCCTTTTTGGCCCGATGGCGTCACGATACACGTGAACTTGGGAGAGCAGGCACGTGGCTAATAACCCTCGCATATGCTACCTAATGACATCAAGGCTGCCAGGTTCGAGACCCTCGTAATGAAAATACGAAAGAATAATGGGAGTCAGATAACGGGTTGGACGACGATGTTCGTTGTTGAGTTAGGTTTAGTACATTTGAAACCTGGGATGCATGAGCTTGGGCAGAGGCTGCACCAATGAACTGCGCCAGCTGACTAGATAGCATTTTTGCCAAGGACTCAAAAAGAGTTGTTGCAAGTCGTTCCATAGCCTTTGCCGCAGCTGTCTCTACTGCCTCTGCTATGGCCTTGGATAGAGAAACATCTATACTAGCGGTGTGACGAGCTGTTACGCCTGCGTAGCCCTGGGATCTTCCCTGAACCTCTGTAACTGCTTCCCTACGTGAGCATCGCCTGCGTTCCACCACTTCTAGTATTCTTAATTCTCGTTCCTTCGCAGAACAGTTCGAATAGTCTGCAGGGTGTGCTTAATTACATAGAAAAAATTTTTCTTCCTAAGACTTACATTCTGTGCTGTTGCGATTTTCTCCACATAGGCGGCATCGAATAACCGACCTGCAGCCTTTTATAGTGTGTCCGTAGGGCCAACATTTCAAGCACTGAAGTAGTCTTGGGGAAAGTGGCTCTACTCTGTATATCAGGGGCCATGCCTTGATTTTAGTTGGACGAACTGTTCCCACGAACGTAAGAATTACCGATTCCGTAGGCGACGTTTTGTTCTTAATAATTCGGCTACACCGGTATACGGAAACAGCTCCAGCAACTGAAAACAAGCCTAGTACTTCTCAGGGGTCCAGGATCGCGTCCACCCCGCGAACTAGGCCTTTCGAGCATGCAAGGTTGTTCGGGAATAAACGGGCTCACTGGATTCAATGTTCAAATTTTTTAAAAATTCTGAACAGTGGATAAGGTCTCGAACGCACTCCTGGTCCGTTGAACAGCAAAGAATACCACGGCGACCAAAATGACGTACCTCGGTGATCTTTTGAAACTGGGAGGAGGCCTTTCGAAGCTCCACCTGAATCGCTTTCGGATTCTTCATCTGTATCGATCCCCCATTTGAAGGCACAGGGACACAATTGTTTCCACTGCGTAAAAACGAGTCTATCGGCCACTCTCGGGGAGAGAAAGAAGCTATCCAAGGGGAATGTCCTTGACCAGGTGAAGAAAGAGACATGAGGTTAGTCTAACTCACTTACACTCGAGACACAATAAACCGAAAAGTGAAGAAAAAAACTATAGACAAGTCAAAAGAACAACCAAGACCTTAAACAAACAGTAGAATACCGCCGCCCGATACTTGACCACGCCGCTCGTGCTGCTAGCTGCTTTGTAGAGTAGAATATACGCATCGCTCTACGCGCGATGCGTGAGCGTGTCCTCGCGATTTCCGACCGTCTCGGCGAGGCTATCCTTTGCTGCGTACGGAGGAGGATGGGAGGAAGCGATGACTCGAAGCGATTAATAGCGCTTAATTGTTTGTGTATATGCGCGTTCTTTTTGAACGCGAATATACACACAACTTTGTATATTCCACACCACAATATATTCCACACCAACAACCACACCACAGTTAGTCCATTTTTTTTTCTTCAAAATCCGAGGCTGTCCACCGGTGCGTCAAAGGACTAGCAGCTTTTAATTCTTTTTGGCTTAGAGTGCGGTCGGGTTCCCGTGACACCACTGCGCCGACGTCTCAGTGTGCATGAACTGCTTTTTTGTATTTCGGCATGGCTTGTGACCCCAAACGTTACATGTGATTAAATCTGGGACCTGCATGACGCATAAAAATACCCAATGCTTGAAATTACACGCTGCGTACGATGACACTAAATACGCTTGTACGCATCGCATTTAGGTTTGCAGTATTTAATTATTCAAGCGCTTTAATAATGATTCGTTTCACGTATCCTACGTGTGTGCATAATTAGATTTTTTTTTCACAAACGTGCACGATTGTTTGGACTCAGTGACGCTCGTTACTTGGAAAGCGCGGCGATTTGCACATATTTCTTGTCGCCTAGAAGACAATGCGCCGTGCGACACGAGCGCCGTGCGACCAATCGAGCGGCGCCCCCGCGTCGTTGCGCATCAATCAACCGCGCGCGCTCGAGAGGAGGGGGCCCCTTTGCAGAGGACGCGCGTGCTTCGCTGCCGGTGCGCGTCAAACGGCGAGCCGTTGTCATCGCCGCCCCGGGCCATTGTGCAGCCGCGGCGAGCAGGGAAAACAGACGCATGCGGCTTTTCTTTGCTGCAGGAATCCGGGGGTCTGGGAGCGCAGTGGCTGCAGAGATGAACGCCGATATCCGGAACGTCAAGGCGGACTACAAATTCGAATCTCGGAGGCTGTCGCACGACGCCGATCGTGCGACCCGAATGGACCGAGCGGCCCGCCCCGACGTGGCTAAGCTGCATGACGGCAACGGAGGCGTCAATCGCGACTACGCAGCGGATGATGGCCGAGCCTCCAGGAGTGTGGTCTGCTACAGGAATGGAGAAGAGTGCGTCTTTCGTAAAGGCAGTATCGTCTGTTACTCGGAGAACTGCGCAGCCATCACCGACGAGAACTTGAACGAGCCCACCACGCTGCGTCTGAAACAGGACCTTAGCGGAGACGATGAGCGCTCTTCTTCCTTAAGCGGCAGGCAAAAGCGCTCCTTCGGAACGACTCACGAAGAATCGCTGCTGAATATCTTCAAGCAGGCGGCCGTGCCGTTCTTCCTTGGCGGACTAGGCACGGTGTTTGCGGGCCTGATTCTCGACACGGTTCAGTTCTGGCCGCCGTTCCAGCACGTCACCGAGCTGTTCATCGTGGTGCCTCCGCTTCTAGGCCTCAAGGGCAATTTGGAGATGACGCTTGCGGCCAGGCTGTCGACGCAGGCCAACCTGGGGAACATGGACACGCCGAGGCAGGTGTGGGACATTGCACTCGGCAACATGGCGCTGGTTCAGGTGAGCACGTGGAGCATTGCTGCCGTCGCGATGCATGAGCGTTTGCTCGCGATTTTCGACCGTCTATCCAGTATACCTTTCCTGCGCACAGAGGAGGACGAGAGGAAGCGCTTAATTAATGATTATGTGTGTGTATATGCGCGTTCGTTTTGAATGCGAATATACACACAACTGTCAGTCGCTTGTAAATTATGGTTCGCGCTAATCATGTCCTATTATGAAGAGTGGAGTGGATATATTTCGCCTGAAAATAACTCAGGCCCGCTTTGTCCCTGAACTCTATCCGTCATTACTATTATGGAAACTGTTAAATTACTCCATGTTGGCGCTTTGGAAGAGTGCTTAGGTGCCCTTTAAATCAATCAGGTCGCTAATTTGACAGCTTGGCGCTATATTCCACTCTCCAAAATAGAACGCTCGGTATCACATTTGTCTAAAACAATCGGCTGTAGACTACGCCAGCGTCGCCTAGCGGTAGGTCTTCTAGATTGCAAACCAGCGCTTCGCTACGAGCGTGCACGACGCAGCCTCATTGGCGCAGCGCATCAGGGGTAGAACGGCTCTTTCTTGCGAAAATCTTCGTTTCCTCGTCGCGCTAACTTACACCCCCTCGACTTGAATTGACTCACCCAGCAACCTATGCACATTTCCGCATTTTCTCTGGAACGATGCCGACCCGATCCACATATTCAGTTTGCTTGCTGCATCTGCCATGGGGGCACGCGTACGGGCAACTGTTTGCGATAAGCAAGTTTGATTGCGCGCAGCAAACGCTTCCACTGCACTAAGGCGAGTACCATGAAATATAAATGAATCGGCGCAAGATCAAATGATCGCTTCGAAGCCTACTGACAAATATAATCTCATGCACAAACCAAACACCAAAAATGGCAAACACGATGATAAAGCACGCGATGACATCGCATTGCGTGCGCAATGACGCAACATGCCAGCTGTTTGATTCCGACGCCTAGGTGGCTCTGTCACGCCGGCTGCAGCCGGTTGTTGTCGGGGCGGCAGAGTTGGTGTGACGTGGCGCTGGAAGTGAGACGTGTATATAGTGATTGTACTCGCCATGGCCGGTGCTTCTGCTGCTGGGGACACCGTGCGATTACGTGCACGCACGGTTACACCTACCATCATCAGCATCGGAGATCAGACGTGCCCATATTAGTGTTAGATTAGGGGACGCAAGCCGCACCCTAGCGTTGATGGACGCTATTGTGGACGCTCTTTTGTGCATGCGCGCCTTGGGTTCCTTTTTACGGCGGCGCCCCCCAACGATTACGGGCTTGCGTCCCCTAATCTATAAAGCTTAATTGCAGCATAGGCGATTTAGTAGCAATAGTTCTAGAATCCTACGATACAATGTTTACTTCGACAATTGCGTTCCGTTATTTATAAGTGATACATTGCGCAAATAGTTTGACGCGGTCGTTGCCCTCGAATAAAACAGTCTTGTTTAGTCATTCCAGCGTGCCAAACAAGCCGCAAGACGGTTAGGATCATTTTGTGGGGTCTTGTTTGACCCATCCTATCCGACACACTCCCCCGTTTTCTGGAAATCGCGTCCTCAAAAGAATCGTCGCATTCTGTTTATGCGGTGCCCATTAGATATCCCTTGTTTACAATGCAACAAACAGGTGCTGAAACATTTTGTATTCTGTCGGCTTACCAGCTACAGCCGTCACCATTTTAGGTTACTAAATCTCTTATGTTCATTTCGAAACACAGAAAGAAAAAGTGGCCACGGCGGCCGCATTTCGATGGGGGCGAAATATGAAAACACCCGTGTACTTAGATTTAGGTGCACGTTAAAGAACCCCAGGTGGCCCAAATTTCCGGAGTCCACCACTACAGCGTGTCTCATAATCAGATCGTGGTCTTGGCACGTAAAACTCCATAATTAATTAATTAAATAAATTAGAAAGAAAAGGTATTATTTGCTGGGGTCGTGAGCCATGCCACCGGTCTCATTCAAGGCGCCCATCTGGCGCATATATATTAGATGCGTGAATTGCGTGGCCCCGCACGTGAGCTCGTCACTGGCGCTTACATTTCTTGGGGGGGAGGGGGTTTGCATTGGCCGAGCTGTTGTGCTGCAATTCGCGCTACGCCATTTACGCGGATGACATTTCGATCTGGGTGCCGGGAGGATCAATGGCCACGATTGAACACTCATTACAGAACGCACGGCTGAACCGCACGGCTGCAACCCCAACGAACGGGCTCACCGGCTGGCGCGCGATTTCACGACCCGCGCAGCCGTCAACGGCCCTCCTCGTAACGAGGCTTGCATCCAGAAAGACCCATTGTGCACCTTTCTTGAAATCGTCTCACACTACCGCTTGGAAAGGAGGTGGTTCTCTCCTCCTCATCCAAAACTAAATAACATTCTGAGCTAGCACGCTCAGAATGTTACAAACCCGCACGTACCCCACTCCGCGGTCCCTTAGCTGGATAGACCCACACTTCCCGCAGTCGTGCCCCAAATGTGGAGCCGATTCGTGCTCTTTCGATCACATACTCTGGCTGTGCCCTGCCATAGAAAACTCTATACTTTCCACAAAGGAACAGTGGGAGGAGTTCCTAAGAAGCGACCACCACCACATCCAACTCCAGGTTGGCCCACGACATCGCAACGGGATTTCGCCTCCCGGTGCCATCGTGGGCGGAGCCACCGACTTGACCTGAGGGAGCCTTCGGCTCTCCTTGGCCAGTTTCTCCGGACCAATTAAAGTTCTTGTCACCGTCACGGTGTATATATCCCTAAAATAGTGAACAAGCCGTAACCACACTATCGGCAGAAACTTCTCAGTTTAAAAAGCCTAAAATATCCCTTTCTTTTTCACGGGCTTTATGTCGTGCATCTAAACATGGTCTCTTCCTTTGAAGTATCTAAACACATTGTCAGCACTTCTGTTTATTGACTGGTTGAATACCGCCTATTTTACACTTTCGGGCACGACGCTAATCACGCCCCCTGTTTCTACATACATTCCATTGCCGTACTCAACGTTACTTTTTCGCATTTTTCCTTCTGTCGAACCTCTCCCAATACACCGCTGCGAACCGCACCGCCCTGCTGTGCCCTAGCGGGATAATTGCACGAGCCCATCTTTCCGGCCAACCGCCACTCTCGACGGGCTTCGCACCTCAACTAACTTGGTTTACAATCTGCAGAACGCATGTGAGAGGAGGAGGTGCCTGCACATAGACGCGAATGACGCTACTTTATTTTTCAGGGGCTTTAGTTTTGCCGCTAGTGTGTATGCGGCTTTACACACCTCCCGCTTTGGCCTGTATAAACGTCTTACCACAAGAAATCGGTAGCTTATACACGATCGATTCCGTACATTTGACGTGCTTCTTATTGCACCCGATCTTGTGCGAGGCGCCAGGATTGGTCATCTTGCACCTTTTTGAAGCTTGTCAGGAGCAGAAAAAACAACTTTACCGTTCGCCTTTTGCCAAATCTTTTTTAGTGGATGTGACAAGCCGTGAACAAGCCATAAACCATCGTCTGCTTGAGCGCTTGAAGTTTTTTTTTTTTTTTGTCATGTCTTACCAACACGCCCAAACAGCCGCATTGCTGATACCACATTCAGATTCTGATACCTTCATACCACGCACAAGCAACGACTGGAATCAGCTCCTTCCGTCGCTACAGATGCTGATGCCGATTCTAGAAAGCCACGTTTGAAATTTTCGCTGTGTAAAAAAATAAAGAAATAAGCTGATTTCTCCGTGTAAAGCCTTCGGGCTTTTAAATTGACAAACAACAAAATGAAAATAAACAAATGAATACTGTAACTCGCTGGGACGTTATGTGGAGAGAAGCGCACGCATTCAAATACAATGACAAGTTTATTTATAAAGCCAAACGACAAAAGCGTACATTCACTACCGATATTGCAATAAACAAATTGAATGCAAGTTTAATGACAAGACGCAGAAATTTATGCTTGGCGAAGAGCATGTGGGGAACAACGTGCTCATAATGACCGAGCCAAATATGATAGGTTCTTTCGCTTCCACCCTCGCGCAAAAGCAGCATACACGTGATGCGCGCCAACTAAATAAGCCGCGAGTTTGCTGCACGATGCCAATGGCTCGCCGTTTAACGTCTCTGCACCGCATGCTTACAAAGTTCAAAAGTTCACCGTACGCGGGATCTGCGAAAAATAATAATATATCCGCAGCCTCGGAACAGCAGCCTGGTGTTGGAATTTCCAGCCTGTGCTAGAGTATATACATATGTGAGAACGCATAACACACAGGCTACGATCACAAACTGCTCCGAACATTTGTCAAGTCCCGCGGTCCGTAAATTTTTGTACTTGATTGCACATAGCTAGAAAGTTGTCAGCATACAGCCTGTACGGCTCAGTACTTACAGCCACATCAATCAGGTGGGGTCGTTGCTCGATACTGTGCTGACTTCTTGGAAATTTTAACAGCGGAGCTGTTTAGGCCGGCCGTACTGTGTGCCGCCTAGCAACCACCTCGCAGAGCGTCGCGCGCTATGCTTGGGAGAGGGAAAGAAAAAATGAGCGAGAGAGAGAGAGAGAGAAACAAATTGTAGCAGTACCGAGGCAACGCGCAGAGGTGCTGCCGACGCCATCCGCGCTTCTCCGTTTCCGCGCATTAGCGCCAAACGCTTGCGGTGTCCGTAACTGCAGCAGGCGTCTCTGGCGGCGGCTCGGCCGAGCTCCAAATGCCTAATTAGGCACTCGACCAGCTGCGCGCTACTGCGCATGCGCCGTGACGTCATCCCGGAGTGTCTTCTGCATAGCTTTCACCCCACTTCCCCTACGTGTGCTCGGACTGCAAGTGCTTCGCGAGGCGTTCACCGATGCCACGGACCACAAGGAAATGCTTATACACTTCGTAAACTTAGCATCACTTCGTATGCCAGAACCAGCTAGGAACCGATCAGCTCCATGTGTCTTTAGCCTTGCGCACTAGCGCAAGCTACCTCGACTTTTTTTTCGCAGGACATCACTTTTTTAAAGACAGAACAGCCGCCACAGTGTGGCTGCACTGCGGAGAAGGAAGACGACGTGTTCCCGCTTGATTTTGGCCTCCGTTAGCTTCCCCGCGAAATTGGCATCAGCTACATTATTTGGTGGAGGCGGATGTTCCCCGTACCCGTCATGAAGCTTCGCAACGGCGCCACTGCAACTTCGGCCCCTGCTGCCGGCACTTCATCTACACCAGCGTCTCCGCCTGCAGCCCGACCTACGTCGCCTTCTCCCCCCCCCCCCCCCCCTTTCGGTATCCTGGTGTTTTTACCGGAGTCGGCAGTCCTGATGTTGACGACTGGCTCCGCTTATACGAACGTGTCAGCAGCAGTCACAGGTGGGATCCGACTATTACCTTTGCCAACGTTCTTTTCTACCTCGACGGAGCTCCACGGGCCCATGCCCGTACAGACTCACGAAGAGGAGATCTCGAGCTGGGATCTCTTCAAAGAGAAGCTCCGTGACCTTTTTCGCAATGCGTTTGGTCGCCAACTCAATGCCAAGAAGGCCCTTGCCACACGTGTACAGACGTCAACCGAGTCCTACGTGTCGTACATTATCGACGTCTTGGCCCTTTGTGCCGAGACTGACCCGAACATGTCGGAGTAAGATAAGGTTAATCACGGCCCTCAGAGGCATTGCTGACGACGCCTTCAATTTACTGGTATTTACAAAAGTCACCAGCATCGATATGATCCTCAAGGAGTGCCGTCGTCTCGAGCATGCTAAACGCCGCCGGGCATCCCAGCACATCACGCGACTTCTCAACACAGCTGCTATGTCATCCTGTGACGACTTCTTCCACCAGCTTTCGCGATGTGACAACTTAACCCGCATCGTTCGTCGTGAGGTCGAAGCAGCACAACCGGCGGCCCCTTCATTCCCGTCACCTGATCATTCCTTGATCCAGGCCGTCGTCCGTCAAGCGTTGTCAAACGTCGGCCTGCACTCCGTTCCGTGTGCTCGGAACCTCTTTCTCTAGGCACGTTCTCACCCCGCTCTTCTTACTCCTCTTATGGACAGCGCAACCCGTCCGAATGGCGAACCGTGGACGACAAGCCGACCTGTTTTAACTGCCGGCGCATTGGACATATCGCTCGCCACTGCCACAGCCGCTGGACTTCTCCAACGCGCTATTCTTCTGATTACCACCCTCGTCCCTCTAGCACGTTCTTTTTCGTTCGCTCCTTCTATGCCCTACCCATCACCTGACCATGCGACACCTCTGACACGACACCGCTATACTCCCGCTCACCTTCTCTCTCCCACCGCCAATCTCGTTCGTCCCCGTCACGCCCTGGTCCTTCACCGACCTACTCGCAGCGCCCCCAACCGGAAAACTAGACAGTGCAGCTTCTGGAGGTGAAGCTGCATTGACGACATTGGCACGAGATCCTCGCTTCACCTTACCCACGAACAAGAATATTTTGGACGTTCTCGCCGACAATGTTCCTGTGTGCGCGTTGATTGACACCGGGGCGCATGTGTCCATTATGAGTGCTGCTCTTCGCCGTCGGTCCAACAAAGTTCTGACGCCTGCCCCGAACCGAGCTGTACGAGTCGCCGACGAAGGGACTGTCGCTATTGTTGGTATGTGCTCTGCCCGACTCACCATTGCTGAGGGACACACCGTCGTTCTCTTCACCGTCATCGAGCATTGGCCTCACGAACTCATTCTCGGTCTGGATTTCCTCGCCAGTCATTCTGCCCTCATTGATTGTTCGGCCGGCTCACTTCGCTTTGACTTGCCTCTTCTTGCCGACCCTGCGCACCCGCCTCCAAGTCATTTGAGCTGCATGGATTTTTTTCGCCTACCGCCTCAATCAGTGACACACGTCGAATCGTTTGCCTCACCAGCTGTGAAAAAGATGTTTGAAAGAACAGGAACAGGAAGAACAGGAAGTGAAAAAAGATGCTTGAAAAGGACATTAACGAGCCTTCCTGTAGTCCCTGGGCTTCTCCCGTCGTACTTGTCAAAACGAAGGATGGAACTTGCTGCTTCCCAGCTAGCACAAAAGCGATAGAAAACTGCTTCCATACCGATTCGCCAAGACTAAATGAACGTCTGAAAGACGCACTAAAAAATCCGTGCAGTCCGTTTAGAAGGTGATAAACGGTCGTATATCGTTGCTAATGTCCGGCGGATATGACTATTGCAAGAAGTTCTAGAATCCTGCTTAAAGTAGTTTCGAAAAATCCTGTCTTGAAATGGGATTTTGTAAGACCATTACAAGCATTTAAAAAATACAGATTGAATCCTGCTACAATCAGGATTTTGACATCCGTTTTTTTTCACCCTCCCCTCTAGCGCCCCCCTCGTCTCCCTATCCTTCCCTCTCCCCATGCCCCTGCGGCGTTTCGCCTGCCGGCGGCATGCAGGTTTGCGCTTGTGCAATACACGAAACACATACAGCAATAACATTTTTTATTGCAAAAAGTAAACACGACTAGACAAGCGAGCAATCAACATTAAATATGAGTGCCTCCGAGTAACGTCCATTACAGGTATCGACCTTGATAAACCTGGTTTCGAACAGGCTGCTGGGCTGTAGCTCCTTAATTCAGCAGGTCTTCTTACTGCAAAAACATTAGGCATGTGTAAAACGTATGTTAATTGAAGCACACTTTTCTTAGTGAACGTATAGTTTTTCAATGCATTGGCAATAAGCATTGCAATATATTTTGGCAATGGGCAGCACTACAATATATTGGTCCAAGCACACAGTTTTCGAGAATTCCACCTTTATTAACATGGTTCTAACATTAACCGATCACAAGTTAAATTCCCTTCTGTTGCCTTGAAGACATACTTTACATCTAACTGAAGGTGTTTGCATGTACAATCGCCAACCAGTGTAAGTGTCGGCTATTTTGCTAGCTTTCAGGAGGCTGTTGTCTGGACTAGTTGGCGACTGGTAGATGACAGCAGCCTCCTAAACATGTGCGAAGTAGATGCCAATTAGCATTCAAAGAAAGGAATAGATAATGCATTTCTGATAATGTTGTACGAGAAAAGAGGTAAGTGCGGCTCTGCAAAGGCACAGCTTCAGTGTGACAGCATTGTTACACCACCCCAATTTTATTTGCCACAGATCACATAGCCAATTCAGAAATGGCGCAGGCTTGAGC